>NW_027532203.1:23248354-23379908 GCF_008692635.1 Crocuta crocuta
TTGAGTGGTATGGTAAAGAATAAAGACTGACTTATTCCAATAAAATATTTGTGTAATTACTGGCTACAAATATATAATTTTTCTAAGACACCATGTATCCAATAAAAATATGATGCATGGGACATGTGAAATTCTGAATTTTCTAGTAGTCACATCAAAAATATACAAAGAAACGTGAAATTATTTTACAGTTAAACAGTCTCTATTGAGATAATAGTAAGTTTACATGCTGTTTTAAGAAATAATACTGCATTGACTGGCACCTGTGTGGTTAAGCATCTGACTCTTAATTTCAGCTCATCTTATGATCTCATGGTTGTGAGATCAAGCCCTGAATTAGACTCCATGCTGGATATGGAGCCTGCTTAAGATTCTCTCTGTCCCGGGGCGCCTGGGTGGCTCAGTCGGTTAAGCGCCCGACTTCAGCTCAGGGTCATGATCTCACGGTTTGTGGGTTCTAGCCCCTCATCGGGCTCTGTGCTGACTGCCAGCTCAGAGCCTTGAGCCTGTTTCGGATTCTGTGTCTCCCTCTCTCTCTGACCCTCCCCTGCTCACGCTGGCTCTCTGTCTCTCAAAAATAAGTAAAAAACATTAAAAAAAAAAAGATTCTCTCTGTCCTTTCTCTCTCTGCCCCTCCCCTGCTCATGCATGCCTGTGGGTATGTGTGGATGTGCCCTCCCTCTGTCGATAAACAAAAAATGAAGAAAAACAAAAAAAAAATTGCATTGAGAACTCTCTACCCTTTACCCATTTTCCCCACAGATAAGATTTTAATAACCCTTGAGTATAGTATCACAACTGAGATATTAACATTGATGCAGTTCATCAGTCTTATTATTAATTTCCCAGTTTTACTTCTATTCGTGTGTGTGTGTGTGTGTGTGTGTGTGTGTGTGTGTGTATGAAAGAGAGAAAAAGAGAGAGAGAGAGAATTTAGATTTTTTTTAGTTTTGTCACACATCACTTCATATACCCACTACCACAGTCAATATAAAACAGATCACCATCAAGATTCTTCCTACTGACTTTTTACAGCCACAACCATCTTCCCCTACTTCCTGTGTCCCACATTCCTAACCACTTGCAACCACTAATCTATTTTCCATTTCTATAATTTTGCCTGATAAAATTAGTTTTAATGACATTTTATTTATCGTAATATATCTAAACTATGACCATTTCAATGTATAATCAGTATAAAAATATAAATGAGATATCCTATATTCTTTCTATAATCTCTATAAGCCTTTGAAATCTCAAGTGTATTTTATACTTGCAGAGCATATCAATTTACACTAGTGACATTTTTATTATTTGGTAGCCACATGTGTCTCGTGCCTATAGTATTAGCTCAGGCCTCAGGGATAAATGTTTGTCCTTGAGTTGTCCTTCAATGTAGGTTTTAGATTCATGGAAATATAGAAGGCTGGGTGTATTTGACACTTGGATACAACCTGAGTATTTATCATTGAAAGAATGGTGAAGTAAAATATTGTACAACACCTTAGGGAGATATTATGGGTGTGAAAATTGTTTACAAAGAAGACAAAGTAAACTGATGGAGGATGACCAACAATCACATTTGTCCTGGGACTGAAAAGTTTCTTGAGATGTGAGATCTTCATTGCTAATAATCTAATGGGAGCCCTAACTTGATGGGGAAAATTCTAAATATAGTAGAAGTTTCATACGTATGTAAATAATATATACAGTGCATATATGTATATATACATAGATATGTAAACTTTACATTTGTATTATATATATTATAAAGAGAATGACAACACTATTCATTAAAAAGCATCTTAGAAAAAAACCTGTAGATAATCATTTCTTAAAATTCAAGCTGAGGTATAAGAAAACTGAACTTTGCAGAACAGGCATAGAACTGAAGGGAATTTGGGGGTGTCTCGGTTTTTTCATTGTAAAGTTACAAATGGGACCAGATGATCTCTAATATTCCTTCTAGTTCTAAAATTATAAAATAAATAACCCCAAAATTACTGTGAAAAACTCTAGAAGTGATTTCAATACTTATAAAAATGTTCATGGAAGATGTGGGAAGTAAATATTACTTTGAAAGATAGGAGAATTTGGTCTGGGTGAATAGAAGACAAGAAGGTAATCCCAAGCAAATGAGTAGTAGTTAATTTAAATCACATTAACAAAAACAATTGAACTAACATCCTTATAGGGAACACTTAAGGCAAGGAAATTTATGTGTTTTTTTTTTAATTTTATTGATCACCCTTAAAGTATTCCTCACTGTATTAATAACTGAGCCCTTTTCATTTGCCAAAAACATTATAAACAGAAGTTATGAGTTTAAGAGAAATGATCACTTTTATTAAAGTATTCTAGTGTTCTACATTGTATATTATTTAACACTTTTATCTGATATAAACTCTAGGTAATAAATAGCTTGCAATGCTGGTGGGGATGTGCAGAGGGGAAACTTGCCTTTCATCATATCCATTGTAAAAGGCTAATTCTTCTAGTATACCATTATCTGATTAGAACCCATGTTTGCCTCTAAAAAAGGGTCATTGAGACTCATAATCAGAACAAAAGATTCACTGATACATGGACCAGTCACTCTTACTGATTCTATGAATTAATGGTGCTCAGTTACCTCTATGGAAAGGCAAAAATTAAGTAAAATAAAATAATAATAATAAGTCCAGAGAGAGACTTGATCATATAGGTAGGCCCTGAAATCTGAAATCATTTAGATGGATCATTTAAGGGATTCCAGTGGAGGATGAAGAGCAGAATGATGAGCAATGTCCCAGATCAGCAATGAGTTGGAAATGTGCGATAATGAAAAGACTGGCTTCTCTACAAAGTTAGAAATGGAGAGTAGGACCAATTTGAGGAATGTCACAACAATCTGAATCGTTTGGAATTTATCTTTTAGGTAAACAGAAAAACATATATGAAGTGACATGTACAAAGTAGCATTTACCCTGAGGCTAGTTTAATGCTTTGCTTATTTCTCAAAGCAGAAACATTCGTCTCTTCATTATCCATTAAACTTTCAGGAAAAGGTATGCTTATAAAATCAGCCCCTTTGGCCATCATTTTATCCTTGGATGAGAACTTTATATTCAATAAATGCCTCAGTTTTGGAATAAAATGTCTCCATAGACAGGAAGTTTCCACTTCATTTATTTTTCTTACAATATTTTGGCCAACTTGAGCAGTTAAAAGCATCAGGGTATATTTTCAAATACAACATTAAACAATGTATTCTTGACCTTGCAAAGCATAATTGATAACAGGCAACACATACCTAAGTCATAATCATTTACCAAAAAAGTAAATTCAAACACATCTGAAAATTCAATTTAAATATCTCCATTGAAGCCCAGATCACCAATTGCCATTTGAGGCAACAGGTCAGGCTTAGAATTCAGATACCAATAACAAAAAGAACAGAACTGAAATCATACTGTATCTCTACATGTTGGATATCTAAATGAAAACTTAAGTAAAAAATCCATTTGTGAGGATGATCCATCTTTCAACAACACAAATTCAAAAGGTGAAAATGAAAGAGTAGCATGAATTCTCTTATTAAATAAAAGAAAATTCTAATTAAATTCAGAGTAGACAAAATAAAAAATGCATGGCTACTGCTAGATAGAACAACAACAATGGAAGAAATGTCTCTAAAGTTCCATTTGGAAGAGAGTTTCCTTCCAATTTTCTAGAATATCATAGTTCAATGCCTGTATAACCACATATACTCATTCAAGAATTTTGTTAACTCATGCATTCAAAAATGAATTAAACACTATGTTTCAGGCATTGTACAAGGTGTGAGGATACAAGGATATAATAACCATTTACCTGAACTTTGACCAAGGTGTAAATTCTGAATAATTAAATCATACGGTCAGAAGTGTCTAGATTTTTAAAGTTTATTTATTTATTTTGAGAGAGAAAGAGCATGCATACGTGAATGGAGGAGGGGGCCAGAGAGAAAGAGAGAGGAAGAGTGAGAAAATCCCAAGCAGGCTCCACACTCAGTCCAGAGCCCAACATGAAATTCAAACTCATGAACCATGAGATTGTGACTTGAACCAAGATCAAGAGTTGGACGCTTAACCCACTGACCTGCCCAGACACCCATAAATGTCCAGATTTTTAAAAATGTTTTATTTATTTCTGAGAGAGAGAGAGAGAGAGACAGGGCACAAGCAGGGGAGGGACAGAGACAGAGGGGAAGACACAGAATCTGAGCTGTCAGCAGAGAGCCCAGTGCCTGGCTCGAATTCACTGATCACCAAAGTCGGATGCTTAACTGACAGAGCCACCCAGGCGCCCCAGAAGTGTTCATATTTTTAAACAGTAATAGGACATGGATGAGTGAATTGGACTTACATATAATAATGACAACTCTGTCCTTAATCTGCGAAAGAAGCAATAGAAATTTTATTATTTGCTTATCCTGCTACTTACTGGACTAGCTTGAGAAGTAGCTTACAATGAAACCTTTGGGATGTCTACCCAACATTCACATTGTTCCTTTGCAAACTACCCAATTCAACCCATAAAATAGAATCCTGTTGCAGTATGGACAATATGACTGTCATTTTTTGGCCATATCTGATTAGATTGGACAAGGACACCTGACATAGGAAAAGCTAACCTATTAGACAGGCTGAGTCAGTCAGATTCTCTATTCTAGGAATTTCTATTGAGCCTGAGAAACATATCAGTTATCTATGGCAAGAAACTCATGAGAATAGTAGAGTTGAGAATGGAATAGTCATGCTTGGGTTATGGTGACGTATAAGAGCAAATAGTCTACAGGAACAAAGAATAAAAACAAAAGTGACTGAGAAGACATGTTTGTACAAAGCCATATTTCTGCTTCTCAAAATGTCCCCTGGCCTTTAAGACATTGTTAGTTCAAACATAGAAAGAAAGAGTAGTTAAGTCTGCAGTCAGTAAAGAAAGAAAGTCTGGTGCTGAATACTGTTTACATAGTGTTGTTATTACCTGTGACCATTAAATGTTATTAATGAACTTAAGCAGGCTGTGGAAATAATGCTTCTCTAGTTTTTTTTGTTTTTTTTTTTTTTTTTTTAATGAAAAATTTTCCACAAATATTTCTTTAGGATTGAATCTCTTGGTTCACAATACCATTCCTGCTAGATGACAAGGCCATCCTTACCAAAACAAAAGATTTAAAGTTTGTATATGTGTACCACCACAGTAGGACAAGAAGAGAACAAAAATTAACTCATAAGATTTACTCATAAGATTTAAAGTATGTACATTTTGTACCACCACAGTAGGACAAGAAGAGAACAAAAATTTACTCATAAGCAAACATGAACTCTACATTTGAAATACTTCTGTAGTGAAAAAAAAAATAGGTCTTGGCTTTCTATAGAAAGCAGTTGCTCTTAAGGAACTTTGGGGTTCAAAAATCCAGGTGTGTTGAGTTTCCTTCACATGGAGGTATATGGTACCATCTGTTCGAGGACCAAAGAATTCCATCTCAAGCTATTTATTTTCCACTTAAGGATGAATGAGGGAGTGGTTTAAAAGTTTTCTGGGTAGTGTGATGACAGACTAGGTAGTGATTCTAGTTCTTTCTCCGCCTGTGTGTAGAGGTTGATTTTGATGAGCTTGCCAAAGGATATAGACACTTCTCCTCCTCCAAACATCTGTGGGTGATCCATTCCCCCCCAAAATGACAGTATCTGTCTTCTTGCTAGCCGGCTGGAGAGCTAGTGTGCCAGACTCTCACAGCTGTGGGGGCACAGCTGACAATCCATCTTCAAAATGCACCACATGCCAGTTGTTTGGATCAAGGTAGCTTGGAAAAGTCACTTCTTAGGAAGAAAACTTTATCTGTGAGATTTTCTCATAAGAAGTACACTGCTGATTTTCCCTCAACTTCTGCACATATGGGGGGACATCAGAGTGTAAAATAATTATCTTGCCTTTGGGGATTCTTCCTATCAGCTTTTAACAGCATAACTGAGTCACCTGGCTGAGAGCTTTGCTGAGCATTCTCTACCTTAAAGAAAAGCTTCTTAATTTTCCAATGCATGTTGACAGATAGACACTTTGAAAGTTATAGCTATCTTCCATAAAAATTTCCCCCTTTTTGCTTACCAGGAAGAATATTAATTAATAAATAGATGTTTACTTCAGCCAATGAATAGATGCTAGGTATTCATTTAATTTATTAATTGCTATTTCAAATTCTGTAAGGTATTTTGAGGGAAATTCCATATACTAATATGTTTTAAATATTAATGCAAATATGATATACATTCATTTAGCAAAATGTGTCCTAAGGCATCCAACCAAGTAACAGGATATATATATAAAACATATAATACATATAGTCATATAGTGTGTTTATATACAGGCATATTAAAGACACATGTGTACTATGTAACTGTGTAAAAAAATACCATCTTATTAAGTAACATGACTCTAAGTTCCAGTTATATGATTTATCTGAAGGTTTTACATAGATTTGCATGACACTATCTCTGTACCCCCTTTTTTTTGGCATGAGTAAAAGGACGCAGAGGAGCAAAGAGCAGAACTCTGATGTGATTTCATGCCTTTAACTATGGCTGACTTCATAAGATTGACAAATTGGCATTTTCTTCAATTAGCCACTTCTTTGAGGGAATTGATGGATTATACCCAATGAAGGCCAATTACTTCTCCACCCAGCAAATGATCCTCCTTAGAGTGTTTTTGGATTTACCTTGTGAATATGGTTTCTCTGGTTCACATCTTATACTATCTATAAACAGGTCACCAATATCTAGTGCACATTTATTAATAGCATAAAAAATGTATTAAGGCTTGTAATAAAATAAGCATTTTATATTCTGATATAAGTTCTTTTTTAATTGAAATATTCATTATTTGTAAATTAGCATTGTTCCTGGCACACAGTAAGAGTTTAGCAAATGTTTTTGTTTTATTAATTTTATGAGACACCACAATAGCCATATCAGAAAGGTCAAATCTAAATGATTTGCTTTCTCTATATTTGGGAAAATGCTGAGCAGAGGGACTGAGCAAGAGCTGAGTGTGCTCCATACAGCGACCCATCAAATGGCACATAAGAACCTAAAATATTCATGTTGGAGTGTAAATGAGGAAAAAGGCCAGATGCTGGAGGACAAATAGGCTAATTGTTGCTTTCCAGTCGATATGTCTTGATATCATTAGTTCAAGAGATAGAATAAAAAAGAGGCCATTCATAGTAGCTGAATTTAAAAAGTTGCAGTTATTATCCTCACCTAAACAGCAGTATTGCTTCAGTGGTCAAATCTTTAAAAAAATCAATGCCATGTTTTAATATATAAACTCTATTTGTTGCTAATTAAACAATTTTATTTATATTTTATGTTTTGGAGTTTTGACAAGATATCATTTGAAGATTACACAGTTTAAAATATTTGAAAAGCACTAGTATAAAGACTGATATATTTGCAACACAATAACAATTACTGTAGTAGAAATATGTGTGCACAGGATGTGACATTAAAGCAAGGTGTAGGTATACTTCTTTGTGTAATTTAAATTTAAAAACATCTACCTCTGTTTTTACACAGGTCAAGATAATAAAATGTGAATTTAGAAAGATTATCATCTAAACATATATATATATAAAATATGTGGTATATGAATATTTTGATATTAAAGATCAATTGGAAGTGCGGGGCTACTTAGGTAGGTAGGACTTTTGAGATAAGTTCTAGTTGATTTCCTAAGGGCAACAAATATTTGTATTTGTGGATTCATAATTACATCTCAAAACAATTCATACATATTATTTCTTCTGTTCCTCAAAACCCTACAATATGTAGAATATTTATAATGAAATTAATTTTGGATGAGTAAGTACACCTAAAGAAAATATACATTGCTTACCCGAGTTTACAGAGCAAGTTTCTTTCTAAAGACATCTCGAGAAGTCCTAAGGAGCTGGAATGGGGCAGCTGTTTCCCCAGGGACATCTTCCCTTCAGAAATGAAGAGTTCTGCTTTGCCCAACCTGCACTGGCAATGCCTGATTAATGTACTCTTTTTCCCTCTCCAGTCACTTTTCCAGATAACATCTGTCAAAAGCAGCCTTGGACAAAGCTCAGAAGGAAACAAGTGTATGCAAATCTTTTTCTTTGGAGAAGAGAGAGAGGGAGGGGATATGCATGGTTTGGGTATCTCCGTTCTCAGAATGATAACTCTATCTTGATTTTGAGCTCTCCTCAGAACAATGAAGGATAGGATCTAAAAGAAAGCTTTTCCCTCTTAGGCTGACCTACTAAAAGAGTCACTGCAGCTAACTCCCAGTGAAAGGAAAGTGTCCTTTTCCTTTTGACTGATAAGGAATTCACAATATTTTCAGAATAAGCGGTGATTCTTTATTGTCTTCGTTAAGCATATGATAAATGTGTGTAGAGCAATAAGAAGCGGTATAAACAGAAGAGACAGGGCCACAGGGACTTGCTTAAGAGAGGAATGGGCTGCCATTTGAGGAAGGGGGAAAATAGTTACAAAGGACCTTCTCTTCAGAAAATGATCCTGCTTTAGTATGTTGATAAACTTGACTCTAAGAAAAGCTTTTCTAGCAGTTTATTTCTTGTAATCATCTTTGATGGAACAGCTGATCCACATAGTTACCTCAGGTATTATCTAAGTGGAGACTGAATTACTTTTATACTACTACCAAATGTAAAAAATAAAAGAAAAAATACAAGAACTTTATTTGCAACATCATTTTATTTCCTTATGCCTGTTTGGAATAGTAACTACTTATTTTAATCCTGTTTAAACTGCCTTTCCATAAATATACTAAATATAAGACTTAAACACTTAGAAAGAATTGGAAGATGCCATTGAGCAAAGCTGCACTCATTATCTAACCAAATGAAAAGAACTTTGGAAGAAAAAAAATCACAAATGGCAAGACATTGAAGAATCTACTTGTTATCTTTTCCACTCTGGTGATTTTAGACTCCCCCAACAAATTGAAACACCATTTTCCAAACAATAATGTAATACATTTTTTGACATCACAAAAGAATGCTTTTAAGGTACAAAAAATGCATCTCCCTTATGTAATCAAAAACAAAAACCCTATAAATTATAATGCAATGAACAGTCCAATTCCTCTATTGAATGTATTTAAATGATATGTGCTGATTAAGCTCCTGGTCATTTGTGTTAACTGTCTAGTGAAAGCTTTTTGAATCTGGTTTAACCCGTATGAAATGCCCTAGTGATAGGTCTCAAATAAAAAGAGAAAGGGAAATTCATCCTAGGCTTTGCACCCCTATATATTTTAATAAATGTTGCTGCATGTTTTTAATAGATTTATTTCTTACACAGAATGCCAAATGGTTTCTTTTGAATGAAAACTCCCCCCAAAAAATTTACACTTTAAAATGTAAAGCAATTCAACAATATAAGCAGTATTTTCCTGAAGATACATTTTCTGTTTCTTAATAACTGTTCATAGTAACTTCAGCTTTACATAGAAGTAGGCTTTGCCAAAAGTCTTCACAGTATCTTTTTTCCTCCTTTTTCATGCTCTGCATTGCTGAGATCATCTTAAGACTGTCTTGTGCATTCTTACATTAATAGGTTCTACTTCTTTAACATAGTGATTTGTAAGTTGATAGGGACATTTGCTAGATTTTATGAGATTTCTTTATACAGAGAGAAACCCAAAATAAAATAAAGAGAAGACCCCACAATATTATTAGCAGAGATGCACTTAATAACAGTACATTGCAGCAGTCCATGAGGTGACCATTTTTGGGGCATCTTTAAATTAAGATTAAATAAAGAGAGCTGTCAACCAAAAATAATTAAAATAAAATAAAATAAAGAGGACTGCCCATAGATGGTGCATGCGGATTCTACTTGCCAACACTCTGGTTTAAGAAAAAGGAACCGAGGGAGAGCTATCATGTAGATTCCTTCCCATATGCAAAAAATGTAATTGTTTATGGGAAACAAAAATACAGCCAGCTCAATTGATCATAGTTTAATAAGTCTTTTGAAATAGAAAATTTCAAAAGCGGGAGGCACCTTTCAATAATTGATGTATGCTCCCTAGTAAATTGGTAAAGTGAAAATGAGATATACAATTAAAGCAGATATGTAGAAGGAAAAGCAGATGAGGACAATTTAGACCACACTCATGGGCTCCATGACTTGGGACAGATCATTTAATACCCTGGGTCCCATACTTGTGTTGTTTTGTAATATTATCTAACCATGAAGATTTCTTCGAATACTAATCCCACCCTTTCCTGGGAAGCCAAATGAAAACTGAAACCGTTCCTGGAGCTAAGCCTCCATCCCACTGTATGAGTAGGAGTTTCGGGTTGAGAATCTTAGTTCCAACGACATGGAATGATGGTGTTCTCCAAATCAAAAAACCATGCCATAACCTTTCTTTCTCTATGCTAGAAATATTTTGCCCATCTGTAGTTTTTCAGTCTAGGGAATGTGCTGTAAGTCTATCTATTTCAACAATTTAAATGACTTTGAAGCAGGTAAAATCATTTCATTTCCCTTGCTTATTCATTCTTCTGTTCTAATAACTTTTCCTCTACATTGTTTCACCAGTTCCCCAATTCTTCCCAGTTTTGATACCTGAACTTACAAGTTAACTGTGGTACCTATTTAAAAGAAATCCTGGTTTTAGAGGATACTAAAACAGGTCTGTTTTAAGTAGTAGTATTAAAAAGCTACTGTTCTTCTTTAGAAAAGGACTAATAGAACTAAAATACAGCATTTTTTTTAACTAAAACTAGAAGTAGAAGAAAGTAATCAATTGGTGACATTTTGCATATGCTAATGTGCCCTATGCTCCTTCTCCTTTAAATTAATGACTTGCTGATATGCTAATACACAACTAGTACTATTGACTATCATTCATTGAACATGTATGTCTCTGTTAGGAACATGAGCTCTGAAGCCAGACCAGTTGGGTTGGAGTCCTCACTGTGCCACTTAATGGCCTTCAATTATTTATCTTCATTGTGTCTTATGTCCTATTCATACTATGAAGAGGGGATAAAAATAATAATACAGACCTTATAAGTTGTTGGGAATATTTAACACTGTGATACTTGTAATATATTTAGCACTATGCCTGATGCAAAAGTAATATGAATTGTCTTTGTTAATAACTATAATATTATTATATAATCAATATTATTAATGTAAGTAAATATACTAATTATATAATTGATCTTAATAATTATATTATTATTGATTTTTTTGTCATTAGCTACTATTATCAATAACTGTTACTAATGTCTTTCAGGTTTTTTTTAAATTATATGAATTTACCATGTATTATTTATTTTCTGATATTATTTTAACTAATCTTTCCTTGAACCCTCTGAGTTAAATACTATTGAAGTCCTCATTTTAGACATGAGATAATTGAAGCATAAAGAAATTAAGTAAAGTGTGCAAGCTTAAAGAGTAAATGACAAATCTCAGATCTATTCATAAATTCTCCTCTATCTTGCCTTCCTTTGAGTTCTCTCTAGTTAGCCTGCCCCTTATAATAATCCACACTTGCCCCTTACTCTCCACCTAGAATTGTGGACCACATTAGTGAACCTATCTAATTTCCAGAACTATGTCCTTTAATATCTGGCTTACCCAATTTTGCTGGCTCTCAGTCTAAAGGCATAGGAAAAGTAATGTTAAGGTGTCGTTTCTTAGCCCTCTGGGAGGACTTAGGTAGCTCTTTTTTAACTCTTTCAGAAACTCATGCTTGTAAGGGGCCACTACTTATAAATAAATTCTTAAATTCTAGAGTCTTTTCAGAAGATAATGCTACACACACACACACATACACCATACTTCAAGTTCTCATGCTAGACTTTTAGCCTATGTACTAGGCTGTAAGGATAGAAATTTGGGGATGAATATTTGCTTCTGACAGATGATCTATTCCATTCCTGAAAATATTCCACATTCTTGAATATATCTTAAACATGAGATTATATAAAGTAACCACCATAATCCTGATACATAGAAAGCTTTCAAAATAGTTTTTTTCAACTCTTCTTCTTGTTCAATGTCTGAATAAAAATAAACAGCCATAATTCCGCTGATCTTTCAAATTCTATTATTATTTTGTTTTTTATTTTTTTAGTTAGGTGACAACCAATGATCTAACCACTTCTTTCCTTGTTCCTGCCTTGGAAAATATGGGAAGGCCTAGCGTTTCTTGAGGCATGATCACTTCTTGTGTTCTAACAAGTATGTTGTTGTGAATACACATTTCCCTCATTCACACAATATGCTGCTACTGCACGCTGCAGCCCTTTACTCAGTTATGTACAGAGGCCCCTACAATACAGATACTCATTTTTTTTTACTTCAGTGCAACCCCCTTTCCTTTTTCTTTTGTTTGTTTTAGTGATGATAAGATAAACATAAAATTTACCATTTTACACACTTTAAAATACACTATTCAGTGATTTTAAGTACATCACACTGTAGTATAACATCACCACTATCCATATCCAGAACGTGTTCTTCTTTCCAAACTGAAATTCCATAATAATTAAACAATTCCCCATTGTCTCTTCCTTCCGTCATCTTAAAACCGCCATTCTACTTTCTGTCTCTGTGAATTTGACTACTCCAGTTACTATAGAATCACACAGAATTTGTCCTTTTGTGATTGAGTTATTTCACTTAGCATAGTGTCAACTTTATTCATGCCATTGACTATTCTTCATTTTATTCATGTTGTTTAATATATCTATCTAACATTGAATAACATATCATTTTATGTAGATAACACATTTTGTTTGTCCATATATCAGTTGATAGACATTTGGGTTATTTCTCTTTTTTGGCTATTCTTTATGTTTTAAGCATTCATCCATGGAGATTGTGTTAATCATATAAATTCAAAGTTGTGGACTCTCATAAAGATCATTTTCTGGACAGACTTACTCATTCATATATATATATATATGTGTGTATATACATACATATATATGTATATACATATGTATATATATATATATATACACATTCCCTTATGGACAGTTCATCATAATGTTCCTCTTCTATCCTAAAAATAATCATTAGTAATAAAAACAATAAACAAACGAAGTTCAATACCAGTTGAATTACCAGCCTTTTTGAGAAACTCTCTCATTAAAATTTTACAAAAATCCCATGATGTAGATACTAATACTCATGGATACAAATAGTGAGAAAACAAGTGTAAAAAAAAAAGTTAGATATTCAGGCTCATACAGCTAGTGAATATGAGTGTGAAACAATGAAATTATTTAAGCTCCTTTTCGGATCAATAGAACATGATAAAATGACATACCCAGAAGTTTAGTCATACATGAAAATAGATAGGAATGCCAGTCATTTGAAAGAAGTGGCAGGAAGCTCTACAGTATGAAAAACAATGGAGAGGGCTTTATTCCCACCCATTCCACAAACAATTTCTCTGACCTCAATAAGTCACTTGAGCTTTCTGAGCTTCTCTTTATGAAATGATATGTTGAGTCATGTCCTTTTCAAGTTCATTTTGGATCTAAAATTGAACACCATATTTTAATTTTCCCCAGCTCTTTCCTGCTTATGTTAACTATGTTTTAATTGCTTATCCAACATCCGTACGATCTAGCAAAAAGACTTCATGAAAAGTTGTCAAGAAGGAATTTGATGATTCAGTCCATGATTTTTAATAGTACATCGAATCATGAACAATTTGATAGTCTAACAATATGACTATTTAACCAATTGCAACATTAAAAATATATTTTTATCCTTTAGCTAAAAATATAAACAATTACAGTAATTTATGCCAACATATGAGGTATATTTGCTTTTTTCTATTTACAAAATAAGTGACCCTCAGGAGTGTCATTGGTTCCCTGGTAATTCAGCTTGAGCACCCATCTGCTTCAAACTAGTAATCCTCTTATATGTCTGAAATTCTATCAAGAAGAAAAATCCACCCCTCTGAAAAGTGTTCCTACCTTATTCAGCACCAATGTGAATAAAACACAAATGAGAAAATAAGGAAGTTAGAATTATACATGAATGTCAGTTCAGTGCTGATTAAAACCATGGACTCATCTGAAATTTTCTGGTATGAATCATTTTGACTAAAGAATAGACCATCCACCAAAGCATTTGTTTGCTTGCTTCTTATTTCATATGCAGTTTACAACAAGAATCAGAGGGGGGAAATGAAACAAATATCAATGACAATAACATCAACAATTTGCCAGACAGTTCAAGGGGAAAAGCAACTGTAAATAGATTGAAAAGTGCCAGCAAAGAATTTCAATGCACTGGTCCCTCCCTATCTCTCTGATTTCAAGAATGTTCCCTCCAACTTTCTACCACTAAAGCAAAAATAATCCCTTAGGGATTTATGAACACTAATGAAGAAGATAATTTCTAGTTTTTGGAGGGGAATTTGATTTTTCAGATAGATAAGCAGATAGACATAAAATAATGGAGGAAAAATAGCCTATTGAGTTGAAGTTTCATCTTCTGACTTTCTCAATGTGACTTATCTTGAAAGAGTCAAAGTTTCCTCAGCAGCAAATGAAATACTATTTCCTCAACCCCCTTCAGAGTTTGCCATAAGTGTTAAATGATATTACCTATATGAAGAATTTGGAGCACCTGAACTTGTTAGTTTCCATTGTTAGCTTTAGAAATTATATAAATCTCATTTATTTAATAGCCCTTAAACAATGGTAAAAATAATAAGAAAATGCTGTATTAAGATAACAGAGACATTTTGGATTAAAAGAAGATAAACAGTATATTACCTGCGATCTCTCATCTGGAAGATTTCCTCCTTCCGTGAAAAGGTATTTAGAAGGGAGTGCCTCATTGATTTGTTCAGCCTCCAGTGTAAACATTCAGGTAAAGAGCAGAGATCACCTGTAGTATTCCATAGAACCACTGGGAGACAATCATTGGATTGGATCATATGCTAATGGTTCTGAAAATGTCTTCATACCATGGAACATTTTAATTTTAAATTTATTTTTTTAGAAAAAATAATAGCAACCAACCTTCAAATGTCCACCGACCTCCTTCTGGGAAATGTAGTTCACCTGAAAAATCTCAAAACTCACCTTGAATGAAATAATACTGAGAAAAATTGCCAGGGAAACTAGCATTGAAGGGATAAACACTGGTACAGAAATTACAATCTTGTAATAGTAAAGCCAACTTTACTGTGAAGAAACATCACAGAGTTTAAACAATGCAAAATAATTTTTATTTCCAAATCTGTTTCCATATGGAATTGGCATGCTATATGTATTTTGTAAGGCTTTAATAAACATTAATTATCCTGAATAAGGTTTATTTCATATATCTAGTCATAAAGTGCCTCAAATCAGTATTTAATTTATGACTATGAATCGAGAGTTGGAAATATAGGACAAATATTCTTAAGGTCACTCTAGAAGTTTGCATCCCTGGCACATAAAACCTTCAGTCAGAACTTTGAAAGAAAAATTTGAAATCACCTTTGCTTTATATTTGGTGATGTTATTTTATTTGTAAACATAAGTTACATTTGGAAACTTAATTGAAAAATAATACATTATTTTTTTGGTAAAAAAGAACATATTTATCACAGAAAATGTAGATGACCAAGAAGTAGAAAAAATAAATCATTTCTAATCTCACATGTAGTAATGAGTAATGTAGTAATCTCACATGTCACATTCTAGGAACTTTTCTACGGTTTGTATCTATTAAATTCATCTTTTAAAAAATTAACTTCACTGAGAAATCACTGGTAGTTAACATTATTAGTTTCAAGTGTACAATATAATGATTTAATATATGCATAGTATATTGTGAAATGATCACCACACATAGTTAATTCTTTTTTTATTCTTTTTAAATTTTTTAATAGCTTATTGTCAAGTTGGTTTCCATATAACACACAGTGCTCATCCCCACAAGTGCCCTCCTCCATGCCCATCACCACCCTTCCCCACCGCCCCATCTACCCTCAGTTTGTTCTCAGCATTAAGGAGTCTTTCATGGTTTGCCTCCCTCCCTCTCCCCCACTATTTTTCCCCTTCTTCTCCCACATGGTCCTCTGTTAAGTTCCTCCTAATCCTCCTATACATGCAAACATATGGTATCTGTCCTTCTCTGCCTGACTTATTTCACTCAGCATAACACCCTCAAGTTCCATCCATGTTGCTACACGTGGCCAGATTTCATTCTTTCTCATTGCCATTTAGTAGTCCATGGTATAGATAAACCACATCTTCTTGATCCATTCGTTAAGTTTTTCTGGTCTAACATGATATTCAAGGCTAATGTTTCCTTATGTATTTTCTGCCTGAGTGATTTATCTGTTGATTAAAGTGGGTATTAAAACCCCTAGTATTACTGTATTGCTTTCTATTCCTCCCTTTAGGTCTATAATATTAGCTTTATATAATTAGGTACTCCTATACTGGTGCATAAATAATTGAAAATATTATAGCCTCTTGTTTGTTTGCCCTCTATATCATTATGTCATACCCTTCCTTATCTATTATTACAGTCTTTGAAAATCTATTTTGTCTGATATAAATGTGGCTATCCTGGCATTCTTTTGGTTTCCATTTGTATGGAATATCTATTTCCATCCCTTCACTTTCAGTGTATATGTATTCTTTTATCTAAAGTGAGTCTCTTGGAGGCACCATATAAATGAATCTTGGTCTCTCTCTCTCTCTCTCTCTCTCTCTCTCTCTCAACCCATTTGGCCACTCTATATCCTTTGATTGGAGAATTTAGTCTGTTTACATTAAAACAATTATTGATAAGTATGAACTTACTGTCATTCTGTTAGTTGTTTTCTGGATATTTTGCAACTCTTTGTTCCTTTATTCTCTTATTCTCTTCTTTTTATGATTAGATGATTTTCTGTAGTATCATGCTTAGATTCCTTTGTCTTTGTCTTTTGGGTATCTACTATACATTTTTGATTTGTCATCACCATGAAGCTTACATAAAACTACTTGTATTTATAACAATCTATATTAAATTGATAACTTAAGTTTGAATGCATTCTAAAGCTCTACATTTTTTTATACCCTTCATGGTTTATGTTTTTGATGGTTATGTCACAATTTATTTTTTTATCCTGTGTATCCATTAACAAATTATTTTTTTATTTGTTTTTACTACCTTTGTCGTTCATTTTTTACACTACATTTGTAATTAACCACCACCTTTAAAACATTGGAAAATTCTGAATTTTATTATATATTATCTTTTCCAGATATATATAATTTCATATGTCTCTGTTACTAATTAGTACCCTTTTGTTTCAACCTAAAGAAATCTCTTTTTTTTTTTAAGACTGGTTGGGTGGTGATTAGCTCTTTAAGACCTTGCTTGTCTGGTTAACTCTTTATCTCTCCAATTCTGAATGATAACGTTGCTAGGTAGAGTATCCTTTGTTGACAATTTCTTTTTCTTTCAGCATTTTGACTATATTGTGCCACTTTCTTCTGGCCTAAAAAAATTTCCGCTGAAAAGTATGCTGATAGCCTTCTGGGGCTTTCCTCTTTTATATAGCAAGTTGTTTTGTTCTTGCTACTTTTAAGATTTTCTTATCTTTAAATTTTCACAATTGTAATACAATGTGTCTAGTGGGAATTTCTTTGGGTTCATGTTTTGTGGAATTCTCTGTTTCCTGGAGGGAATATTTATTTCCTTCTGCAGGTTTGAGTTTTTAGCTATTATTTCTTCAGATAAGTTTGGTGCCTCTTTCTCCCTCTGTACCTTATAGGATCCCCATCATTAGAATATTGGCCCACTTCATGTTCTACAAGTACCTTAAACTGCCTTGATTTTATTCTTTATTTTTATTCCTTTTGCTTCTGTGACTGGATGAATTCCATTCCTCTGTTTTCTACTTGTTGATCTTTTATTCTACTTTATCTAGTATGTTGTTGAACTTTTCTATTAGGTTTTCAATTCAGTTGTATTTTTCATCTCTATAATTTCTATTTGGTACTTTCTTGCATTTTCTATATCTGTTGAAATTCTAACTTTGTTCATTTATTTTTCTCCTGAGCTTGGTAAGCATCTTTATGACCATTATTTTGAACTCTATCAGGCCTATCACTTATCTACATTTCATTAAGATCTTTTTATTTCTGTTCAGGCTTTATCTTGTTCTTTCATTTGGAACATTATTCCCCTGCTTCTTTATTTTCCTTGGCACTCTTTATTAGCTTCTGTGCATTCAATAAAGCAGCCACTTCTCGGGGCACCTGGGTGGCTCAGTCGGTTAAGCATCCGACTTCGGCTCGGGTCATGATCTCACAGTTCATGGGTTCGAGCCCCGAGTAGGGCTCTGTGCTGACAGCTAGCTCAGAGCCTGGAGACTGTTTCGGATTCTGTGTCTCCCTCTCTGACCCTCCCCTGCTCATGCTGCCTCTCTCTCTCTCTCTCTCTCAGAAATAAATAAAACATTAAAATTTTTTTTTTTAAAAACCCAGCCACCTCTCCTAGTCTTGAAGGAGACCTCATGTATGAAATGAAACTCATTGTTTAATCTTGCCTTAGTTCTTAGTCATCTCTCAAACCTTTGTGATTTTCCAAGAAACCTACATTGTTCTTAGTGGCCTCCAATAGGAGAAGATGTGCCAAGACTGGTCTGTGCTCAGAAGGGTATTATTTCTTTAAGCACCTAGATTCAGGCTGATTGGAAGGGAGACTGCCAGGTAGCAACTTTTAAAGAATGCAAATATAAAAAATAATAAAACATGCAAATATACCTCTTCAAGGGGAAGACTAGAAGATGGGTGTTTCTGTCTGCTCCCACTGCACTGATCCTTGGGGTGATTGACAGGTAAGAATTGTTTCTTTGTTTGCTATCATCCTGCTGAATCTGTGAACACAAATCCATTGGCCACCAGAGCAAGGCTACCAAGTGACATCTTCTAGATGACAGCCATAAAAAACAGGGCACTAGATGTAGGCACAGGTTTCTTTCTCAGAGACACCCAGGTGGGACAGAGAGAGAGCATAAAGGTGGCTCCCACAATCCTCCCCTGGAGGCTTCTCCTCTGGAGAAGATGGCAGTAAGCCCCCAAATGTGTTTTTCATTAGAAACCTGCCCCTCGGGGCACAGCTATGAAAATAAACTAATAACCTTCTTTTATGGAAAGACTAAATGTTTCTGTCTGCTGCCTATGTACTGTGCTCTGGCAGGGTGGACAGTAGCTGGTTGAGAACTATTTTTGCCATTTATATAGACCTCTGAATCTGTAAACATAGCCCTGTTGGTTATGAGAACCAGGCGTTCAAGAGGTGTCCCCTGAGAGGCAGCTTCAAAAACCAGGGCCCCAGATGTATGCACAAGTTCCACTGTGGGAGATACTGGGCAACCTGGCATCCTATAGAGGGAGAGTGCAAAGATGACATAGACTCATCTTTCAATCTGTGTAGAATATTTCATTTGGACCCTAGATGTGTGTTAAATTAAATCCCTGCCCCTCGGCCTAAAGCTTTTAAGATAATCAAATTGTCCTTTTTCACAGAAAATCTGGGTTAAGTTTCAGCTGCCTCTGTGCTGGTCCTGCGGGTAGTCACAGTGAGAACACATGAACACTGTAAGAATTGTTCCTAAGTTTACTAAACCTGGTGGGTCTCCTGGATGCAAGTTCTTTTGTTTTTCAAAGCTGGATGTTTTGGAGGCCCATCTCTCAGATGGAGGTCTTAAAAGATGGAGTGTCAGATGTAAGGTTCAAACCCTTTGCTTCTCAGCTGGGGGTGGNTCCTGTGGGGGTTGGGGTTTATGGTAGGATTCTGTCTCAGCCTCCCTTCCTCATTTCAATGTGAGGTTTGTTTGTTTGTTTGTTTGTTTGTGTGTTTGTTTTCTAATTTGCCCAATGTGTAAGAGCTGCTCAAATAGTTTTTGGGTTTCTTTCAGAGAGAATTCTTCCATATGTAGCTGTAGATTCATGGGAGAAGGTGCATTTAGGATCCTCCTATGTTGCTGTCTTTAATCAGAACCCCCTAAATCCATCTTAACATGGTTTATGAACTAATTTTCTCCCAACATATGTTATAAATATTTTCAACAAAAATAAAGATCTTTAATCATATTATTGTAACACTTGCATAACATTATATGAATATACTATAGTATATTTAAGCAGTTTCTAATTTGGATATAATTCATTCCTAAGTTTATGAAACTATAATGCATGTATTTATAAATATCTTTGCACACATTTTTTCGTCAATATCTACAATGTCTTAAGAATAAGTTACTAAAAATATGATTATGGGTCAAAGGGAATACCCATTTTAAACTTAATTATTTCCTCTCCTGAAAAGATGTACCAATTTAGCTTCTTACCACCAATGCATGAAAGTTGTCTTTTTCTTTGGACTTGATATTTAATCATTACTAAAAAAATATTTCACTGTTAGGAGATAAATTGCATCTCATTTTAATGTAGCTTTTCAAATATTTTAGCTTTGGAACTTGTACTATTTTTTAACCCATTTTTTACTATTCCAAATATATGCAAATATGTATTAAAAAGTAATTTATATAGTAATATTTTTCAAATTTGCATGACTTCAGGAGGAACTGTAAATTTGGAACCATACCTACGTGCTTCAGCATATAAGTATCTAAATCTCACACCTTTGAATATAAAGATGAAATAACAAATTACTTAATTTATCCTCACATGAGAACCGAAAACTTTGGGCTACAAATCACTTCCTCTCTTACTCTCTCAAAAAATATTATATAACTTATTGTATATTGGCACAAAGAAAATACCTCATCAACTTACCATTAGGAAAAAATGTTTTGTTTTTGTTTTCGTTTTTTTGTTTGTTTGTTTGTTTTGTTTTTTATGCCACCTGTCCGGAAAAAACAATAGGTAAATAATGGTTAATAGTACTTCCTAAAAAAATTTCAGATCTCTTCTTTGGAAACATTGACAGAATACTATTGAAATCTTTCTAGTGACTTGAGGTGTCTGTATTTTACTTTGAAGATGGAAGTAGCCTCATTTTTTTAAAAGAGAATATTAAGGATGTTCCTTCTCACTTTCTCATTAGCACCAGGGAACCCATGTTCCCTGCCAATGATATGTCCAAGAATAAGATCCAGATCTGTAAGTACTTGAGCCAAGCAACATTTAGTTTTGACATTGATAATAATATGGAAATGGTTGAAGTTCATACTAGTAAACATTGAAGTCTTATGTCATGCTAGTCAATCCTAGCATCCTTCACTGCTTGCCTAATTGGATCTTTCTTATCCTTTAAGTCTCAGCTCATTTTTGCCTCTAGAGGACTTTCCCTTTTGCCCAATAGAAAGTGAGTCCCTTCTTACTATGCCTCACAGCACTCTGTCGTTTTCTCTCTTAGTGCTTATAGACACTCACTAGTTGAGTATACTGGTTGTTTTCTCCCTAATTAGACTATAACTTCTAAGAGGATAGACCCACAGCTCTTATTTTATGTCAGTACCTGAACCTATTTATTGGAAGGGAATGAATGTGGATATAATGCCTATAGGGAAAATGTACAGACTAGAAGGATCAATTCATCATGGAATAACAAATCTAAGAACAGACACTGCTGACTCTTAAAGATGAGATGTTTTATTCTTTTACAAATTAAATAATACTTCTCTTAGCACAACGGAGCACAATGCTAAAATCCTATTCAGAAAATGTGAAGAGATTAAAAGTGAGTTTGATGAGTTAATGGAGTAAAATACAGGAAAATAAGATGCTTTGATGATCTGTGTAAATTTGAGATTGCATCTTGAAGAACATCCGTTCTCCTTGTGATCTAACTTTGAAAGCGAGAACTGGGCTACGGGCTGGGGGGATGGGGATAACTTTATAACTGATGTGAATGTAAAAATCACTGTGCTAAATCAAAGAGGAAAAGAAATCATAATTGAAAAAATTCAATTAACACAGCATAAAGTATCTCTTCGTGAATTTTTAAAAAGGTCTTAGACTCAATTTGGTAGTATTTCACCAAAAGAGGATTATAGAATAAAGCTAAAAAAGAGTTTACTTACTTGTCATGATCTAATTTTAGCAAATAAAGATAACACAATTCTGGATCTCAATTATTTGTACTAGAAGGGACTAGTATGGACAAAGCAAATGGACATACTATAATAAAGTGAATATGCTGTTGGTTTTATGATGTGTAAAGATGAGTAATACATACTTCTAGATGGAAATTCCCCATTTCCCTTATTAACACCTTAAAGTTTGCTTAGCTTTTGCCTAATGCCATCAGAAAGGAAAAGGATGGGGTTCTTTTAGTAGACAATGTATATTGGCATCCATACTTTGTTTTATTTTACCTGACATACAATTCACTTTTTAGCACCTTGAATATGTCTTTAAGCACTTTGTGTCATCCCACTGCATTCTGATCTCCATGGTTCTGAAGAATAAATAGTTGGTAATTTTCTTGAGAATTTATTTCACTTTTCTCTTGCTTCTTCAGAATTCTTTGTATTTGGTTTTTGACTCTGTCTTTTAACACTTTGATTATGATGTGACTAGGTATGGAGCTTGTGATGGTTAATTTTATGTGTTACCTTGATTGGGCCATCTGGGTATGTCTATGAAGGTGTTTTTGGTTGAGATTAACTTTTCACCTGGTAGATGGAGTAAAGCCGATTTCCCTCCGTAATATGGGTGACCCTTATCCAATCAGTTGAGGGGCCTAATAGAACAAAAAGATTGAGTCGGGGGTGGGGGTGGACTTCTGCCTGGCTGATGGAGCTGGGATATCAATCTATTCCTACAGCTGGACTGGGCGGTACCATTGGCTTTCTTGGGTTTTCAGCTTGCTGACTATAGACATTAGGACTTCTCAGCTTCCATAATCACATGAGAAAATTACTTACATACATCTATAAATCATATATATATATATATATATACATATATATATACACACACATATATGAGAGAGGGAGGAGAATAGAGAGAATGTATATATATATATATATGTATATATATATAAATTCATGTATGAAATTTTGTCCCCTTAAATTTATACCTGAAGTTTATATTCAAATCCTAACCCTTAAGGTGGTGAAAAGGTGATGATATTAGGAGGTAAGCCTTTTGAGGTTCTAGGGCCCTCTCCGGTCTTCTCAGAACACATACACAGCTCTAGGCATGCATATGCATGTGCATAGCCTTCTGAATGCCCAGAAATATCTTGGACCTTTTCAAGATGAATCAGTTGCCTCAAATTGTTTTTGACAGATGCATAGGGAAAAAGATTTCACACTGGGAAAGCTCCATTTTAGGTTAGTAAAGACAAAAGTTGCAAGTTGTATCTTTCAGGAAACCACCAGCCAGGTCAAAGAATGATAATTTCTGAAAATGAAGCTTTGAAGGAACTTTAATGCCAGTTCTACTCCCTGCTTGCTGCTGCTGGTTTTCACCAAGATTACAGGTTATTGATTTTCAAAGTTATAGATATCTGGATAGAGGGGAAGGGAATAGGAAAAGGGCATGTTGAAATGATTCAAAGTTTGCTTTTCTTATTAAGAATCAGTGGGTGTCTTTGAATTCTGTTCCTGAGATTTTTGTGAGCCTTTCGTCAATTTGTAAAGTTCTGAAAAAAGTTAATTCTGACATTTTTGTCAGTTTTCTCATTTTTGTGGAGAAAAGAATTTTTGGATGTCCTAATTGACCATTTCCACTGACCATACCCTGTTGCTTTTTTAAACAAATAAGGAGCACCTGGGTAGCTCAGACTGTTGATTTCCCAGCTCTGCTGTCTTTCGCAAAAATAAAATAAACATTACAAAATATATATATATAAGCACCTACCTTAACTTTAATATCAAGGGCCAGCTATTAAGAGTGTAAAAATTAGCATTGTAAAAACAATTTTGTTTTCAAAATTTATCTGGAGAGCTTTATTGTTTTATGTCCATATAGTATAAGTAAAAAAAAAACAAAAACCAGACGAAACACCACAATACTTTCCACGATATATTCCACTTTTTAAAAATGTTTATTTATTTTTGAAGGAGAAACAGAGCATTATGAGCAGGGGAGGAACAGGGAGAGAGGGAGACACGGAATCTGAAGCTGTTAGCACAGAGCCCAAGGCGGGGCTCAAACTCACAAGCTGTGAGATCTGAGCTGAAGTCAGACACTTAATGGACTGAGCCACCCAGGAGCTCCTATTTTCATATTTTTAAAGCATTGTTCTCCTTGTTGGTTACATTGTCTCAGTTTCTGATTGGCTATGGTGGTGATAATCAGTATATAGAAATACTCACACATTGATATTCTCATAGACCTTTGCAGGACCAAAGAGATCTCCCCCTAAGTAAGGGTTGAGAGGGCCGTGGTAAACAAATCTTCTGTTTAGAAAAGCCATAGCCTAGAATAAGCAACATGTTTCAGCTGACAAAGGAGCAAAGCTTACAAAAAACAGCTGAAGATGAGTGATGAATAGTGGAAAAAGAAATCAGGCTGCATTCACAGGCAGGACCTCCTAATATTATAGAAGTAGAAATTAACTAGGCCCTAAGAAGAAACCCTACAAACACACAGGATTATAGGAGGTTTATTGTTTTCCCTTTTTAATAAATAAAGAAAATGCAATAACTATTTTCACTGGTGGGAGCTTTATAGCTCTACTTTGGTTAGGGGGTGGTCCCTTCTTCTTCTTCTTCTTCTTTTTTTTTTCCCCTCAAAAAATATGAACTCAGGAAAAGCCAATTTCATGTGCTGTTAATTTAATTCTCAACAATAAAACCTTACTTCTACTGATGGAAAATGAAATTACCTTTTCTATACCCTTTTTATCTGTCAATTAAATGCTGCTTTCTTCCACCCCAAAATAAACCCTGCACATCATTTGGAATATATGCCCATCTCTTGACAAAATTAAAACTAGATAGGCAGCAATTCACTGCAGTAAGTTTTGTAAATCCTGTCACTTACAGTTGTTGACACAGTGACCGTGGGAGCCATCATATCAAGGTTCACACATCCAATGAGATGATAATTTTTATGGAGATGTGTGGTGTTACTTCTGCATTTAATGAGGTATGTAGAAGCATGATATTTTCTTTGAGATTATGTATAGTAAAAACACCTATAGTGTTTTCACCCAGCTTTAGGTGAATTTATGTCACTTCTGCCCTATCTTCTTTAGCATTCTTGGCAGAAAAGAATCATAAAGCTGAGATTGTGAAATAGGTTAATTTGTCTGGGATATATAAAAGATAATACTATATAGAGAATGTTTCTCTCCCATTAATGTAAATGCTGGCCAAGTGATTTCAAAGTACTTTAAACAAGGATATACATCAGCTCTGTTCACAGTAAATAAACATTAATATTATCTTTGAACTTCTAATGATCCAGACTTCTTGTTCTCCCTATAGGCTATATACATAGGAACACAGAACCAGTGTTCAAAACACAGTTGAGGCTTCAGAAACTGATTTTTATTTATTAAAAGTTTTATTTAGAATCATAAATTTATATATACATACACATGGGTCTATGTGTGTATAAATTTAAATGTAGGTCCTTGAAAAGAATAATTCAACAGATAACCCTCTCTAGCCTAGTTTGTGAAAAAAGAGAAAGAGAAATGTCAGACGTAATATAATTTGAAATGTAAAAGGCTATAAAACCAAATTTATTAAATAGAATACATATAATTATATGGCAATAACTTTGAAAACTTTTGAAATGTCAACAACTTTCCAGTAACATAAAAGTTAGCAAAATTAATTTCAGGAAAATAAGTAACTTATATAGAACAGTTACCTTAGCAGAGACTGGAATGTTGATTTAAGGTTAACCATTAAAACAGCCAAATACCAGGTGGTATCCCTGTGAATTCTATGAAGCGCTAATGAGTATACAATTCCAACAATACCTAAAATACTCTAGGTGTTATAAAATGATAGATATCTTGCCAGGTCATTTTATTAAGGTAGTATAATTCCAATCTAAAAATAATAAAAGTAAAACCCCAAATCAAATAAACAATAACCTATAGAACAATTTTAACTATGGGGGAATTATTCTTCAGAAATTATTAATATAATGCAATAGTATATTAAAAAATACTGTATTGCAATGACATTTATTCCAGGACCACAAGGATGATTCAGTATTAGGAAATCAGTGTGTGAAATACATAAGTAAATATAAATGTAATTAATTAATGAGTGCCGAATACTTATTCCATGATACCCATTAGTCATTCCTTATTAAAACATCATCAACAACAACAAAAACTCTAAGGAAAGAGGAACAGAAGAAAAGCATGCTGGTTTTATAAAGAGTCCTTAATTATGTGATTTAAATGTTATTTTTTAAATGGAGGAACAATGCCATTTTCATTAAATCAGAAGTAGAAAGGAGAGGGCCTTCTTTATTTTTTTTATTTTTTATTTTTTTACAAATAGTTTATTGTCAAATTAGTTTCCACATAACACTCAGTGCTCATCCCCACAAGTGTCCTCCTCCATGCCCTTCCCCCCTCCCCCCCACATCCATCAGTCCTCGGTTTTTGTCAGCATTCAAGAGTCTCTCATGGTTTGCCTCTCTCCCTTTCCCCCACCATTTCCGCCCTTCTTCTCCCCCTTGTTCCTCCGTCAAGTTCCTCCTAATCCTCCTATACGTGCAAACATATGATATTTGTCCTTCTCTGCCTGACTTATTTCGCTCAGCATAACACCCTCAAGGTCCATCCATGTTGCTACACATGGCCAGATTTCATTGTTTCTCATTGCCATGTAGTATTCCATGGTATAGATAAACCACATCTTCTTGATCCATTCATCTGTTGATGGACACTTAGGCTCTTTCCATGTTTTAGCTATTGTGGAGAGTGCTGCTGTGAACATTGGGGTACATGTGCTCCTATGCCTCAGCATTTCTGTATCCCTTGGGTAAATTCCTAGCAGTGCTATTGCTGGGTCATAGGGGAGTTCTATGGTTAGTTTCCTGAGGAACCTCCACACTGTTTTCCAGATGGGCTGTACCAGTTTACATTCCCACCAACAGTGTAGGAGGGTGCCCGTTTCTCCACATCCTCGCCAGCATCTAGAGTGGAGAGGGCCTTCTTTAAATATGATATTGCCATTTTCATTAAATCAGAAGTAAAAAAGAGAGGGGCTTCATTAAATATGATATTTAATTATCATCATTTCAGCAGTTCTAAAATAATTATTCACTCAACAAACACTAATTGCCTATTTGATATACCAGGCACTGAAGATACAGCAATGAACAAGGGGCACACCTTAGTTCTCACAGAATATTTCTTCCAATGGGAGAAACAGAAAATAAATAAAAATGTAAGATGATGATGATAAGTGCTATGGAGAAAACTAGGACAGGAAATGCAACCTTGCAACATTTCTTAAAATCAGTATACAGATATTCTTCCAGCTAGATATACATTCCTGGAAATCTGTTTCCTAAAAATAAAAAGTTCCATCAATGACAATATTTTGCCACTACTCAGGTGTATAAAAAGAAAAAAAAAATTGAATGAATTGTGACAAATCCTTACCAAAGAGTATTATTTTGTCACCTAAATGAATGAATTAGATTTCAACTTGTTAACTTGAGAGAAATTGTTACATTCTGTTATTAAGAAAAGAAATAAAGATGCAAGTAGGAGATTCCATTTTGATAGAATAAACAGTAACAGAGACAAAATTATGTATATGTGTGCTTGTGAATCTATCTGCATACATAAATGCACATATAAAAATTATGTGGAGAACATATAATGGTAAATAATGATCACCTGCCAGATGAAGATAATTTCTGTGAAAGTGAGCAAAAATATAAAGCCAACTAATCTAGATAATAATGATATGTATAATATCCCATTTATGAGGTTAATGAGTTTGTGTGAAACACAGACATTATGAAAATGTCTATGGTAAACTCTAGATAGAGTGGTGGCAGTTGAGGTGTTTTTTTTTTTAATTTTTAATGTTTATTTATTTTTGAGAGAGACAGAGAGTGAGCAGGGAAGGGGCAGAGAGAGATGGAGACAGAATCCGAAGCAGGCTCCAGGCTCCTAGCTGTCAGCACAGAGCCTGATGTGAGGCTTGAACTCACAGACTGCGAGATCATGACCTGAGCCAAAGTCAGATGCCCAACCGACTGAGCCACCCAAGCACCCCAGTTGAGGTGGTTTTTATTTACATCTTATTAACTATTATTTTAACAGTGATCATCATCATGATCATCATCACCAACACCACAGCTAATTGGTAGAGATGGTGCATTTGAGATTCCTATTTTAGTTTCCCAGAATATAACTTGTTACTTAAACACTAAGAAGTCTTTGCTATAAACGGTGAGTAAAAGAAAAAGTCTATGCCACCCAAGAGAATGCTCCAAGCTATGTGAGAAATACGTGTGAGTTTCTTGAACACACCATGAAATTCAAGTCAAATAGAGACATGAGTGTATTTTATCCACACCTGATATCCTACCTTTCCTCTATCCCCTATTAAGACCAAATTAACCAGAATAGCTTTTTAAGATAAAAAATCAACTTGCCTTTGCAACCCTTTAAGGTATTCCAAGCATGAATTTCTGTTACAGGATTTGTTACTCCAGAAATGGCTAAAGTAAATCATGCTGTTTAAGATGAAAAATGTAGCATGCACACCACCATTGCTCTCTGTGTTTTGCCCTCAGTTTCAGATTTTTTTTCCTCATCAAAATGCAAAATACAGTTTGAAAAATTAAGCTAGGCCCTGCTTGTTTATCACGAAGTTTATTTGTATTGTCAGCTCTCAGATGCATTAGGCAGTTGGCCTAGTCTGAGCAGACTCCTCAGTCTGTGTTGATTACCCAGCACCTTGGGGGTGGACAGAAGGTACGAAACTCTCCCTGCAAGGGAAGCTCCATGAATACAGACAGCAGTTTTCTACTTCTAGTTAAAATGTAGATGGTTTTAAATCTTAAGTATAATAATTTTGACACATTAAAATTTTGCGCTTGGGATTGGCCGGTGGGTCTTTCGCCCCTCCAATTCACCTACCATATTCTACATGGAGCGACCATGAATATTCCCATCTCAGAATCAGCCCTCTAGCATGTTTTCATTTGTAGCTTTAGATAAGAATCCTGAGTGAGAAAATCCAATAGGATATGCCATAATACAATATCATACAATATAGCATGATGCAATACCTTTTCCTAGGTTTAACAAAGAAAAGTTTAACAAGGAAACTATTTTTCAAATCTTTTTTTTTTTTGCCTGCAATGTTAAAAACAAAGAAACTTAAATCATTTTTGGTCTTTTGCAAAATGATTCTTTGTTAGGACCAATGAACTATGACAAAAGTATGTGGAAAAGTATCTAAGGAAAATAACTGAACAACGATACCTTTGAGAATAATTAAAATCAAAATTTTTTTTTCATAAAGTGGGGTTTTGCAAGGTGATGGTAGACCATGCATACAAATCTGCATTTGTTTCTAGTCTCCTTCCACCTAGGTCCCTTCTCAGTTGTGATGTTACTTCATCCAGATTTTCAATGCTCTCATGATGATGATAATATAATGGATGTCCTCTCATGGTAGTGTTCATTACTTAACTGCAAAAGATAGTTTGAGCTGGAAATTCTATTTTGAATATATAATTTAAAACATCTTGGAATGTTTCTGTTACTTCTAAGATTTTTTTTTTATTTTCTAAACTTGATCTAGCCCTTCTAAAGATTCTGATTAGTTATTTTTCAAACACACATTACAAAACTTTTAAACAAATGAATAAATTAAATGACATAAATACTTTTGGAGATCAACACAAATTAATCTTGGTAAGTGTAAAATTCACCTGATGGGATCAGGCAGACAGTATTAGAGAGAAACCCACTGGCCACAGTAATTCTGCAGGTGATGGACATTAGTCTATAGCTTTGATGGCAGGGAGAAGCATTGGTTAATTTAGAAGGTGGAATTACTAATGAAAGCATCAATTGTAATAATAAAGGGCCAAGACACTGTGATAATCTTTTACAGATATAAATTCCTTCTATATCATGGTGCCAACTCCAGGAAGTTTGATATCTACTCTTTATTCCCAATAGCTCCCCTATATACCATCATTACCATTGTCATCATCAACTTATTTACATATATAAATATATATAAACATATGTAAATATACATAAAAATAAACATTTTTCCCCTATTAGCAGTAAAACATTGTTTGTTTGTTTGCTTTAAGTTTTGCTTATAAGTTGCACTTATAATTTTAGTGGACAAAGCACTGCATAATTAGACCCATTAAATCTTACTTCTCAATCACGACAACTGAAAAGCGATCTAAACCTGTAAGTGGGTAGTGCCATTTGGAACAAGAAAAAAAATAGAACAAATTTCTGGAACATGTTTGTTGAAGGACTGAGCAGGGACTCAAGTTAGGGCAGAAATTTCTCATTGGGTGTAATTCTTCATAAGCTTTGTTCTCACAGGATAGGATATCTTGCATATCTTTAATTTTTCTTAAATGAATGTAAAATGTCAAAATGAAGTTTTCTTTTGTATGGAACTCACCAAGAGGAAATGAGCCTCTGATAAAGTAGATTCTATCTTGACAGGAAAATTAGAAGGAACTTCAGGTGAAAATACAGTTTATCCTTGGAGATGTCTCACAACCATGTGTCTTGGATAACACAAATCTCTTTGCCAATCTGGTTTCCACATACTGAACTTCCACCCAAGAATATTTTGAATGGCATGCAAATAATGATATTAAAAGTTATATAAAAATAATGATATAAAACCAAGTCAAGATCAATGAGACATTGCTGTTATGTTCTCTTTGGACTGCCACTGCAAGATAAAGAAGACTGGAAGGAGAAAGATAAATCCTGACGTGAAGGGTTCCTGGAAAGTTTCTCAGGCCTTTTGTAGTATAGCTATTTGAAGAGAACAAGATTGAGACCAGTCCCCTGACCCACTACTTGTAATAGAGCAACCCCAATTTTATTTTTCTCTTTGAGGTCTCTAATGACTACATTAAAATGAAACAAACAACTACTTTTTTTAAAAAAGTGAACACCATCATCCTGATTTCCCATCTAAGAACCATTCAGAATGCAAAGGCAAGATTTCTGGAGATTATAATTCATAGGTCTGAAATGAGGGTCCAAGAATCTCATTGTTTTGTTTAAATAAGCTCTTGAATTGACAATGATAAATGTGGACCCAGACCACACTTTGAGAAATACTTCTGAGGAAGATTTTATTGTAGATTCCTTTGATACTTACTGTCACCATTTGTAACACACCTCATGTCCCAGAATTCCCCTTCATTTGATGCAGATCTCCTTGTCTTCTCGGGTTGCATAGAAACTTCCTTTTAGTGACTCTGAACTCAACACTGACTCCTGCCTTTTTAACAATATGAAAAACTATCTCCTTGAAATTTGTTACTTGCTTTGTTATGATCAGTAAGAGACTTTGCTCATGAATGGTTTTCAATTCTGAATTCCATTAATAGAGATTGGGCCTATAGCCTTTTAAAATGAAGATATCATATTCATGGTGCTTGTTTTCACACATCCACATTGCTGTGATCATTTTGAAAGAATCAGTGGTTTTCTATGTTTCCAGTTGTATGTTTGCCTCATGTAGTCAGTAGTTTTAAAACTTACATACAGCATGATAATTTGTAACACAAAATTGTGCTGGGAACCTTAGTATTTTATTTTTATTTATTTTAAATTTTTTATGTTTTTATTTATTTTGGGGGGGGGGGGAAATGTGAGCAAGAAAGAAATAGAGACGAGAGAGAATCCCAACCAGGCTCCTTGCATCAGTGCATAGCCCAATGCGGGGCTCGAACTCACAAACTGAGATCATGACCTGAGCCAAAATCAAGAGTCAGTCACTTAACTGACTGAGCCACCCAGGTGTCCCTTAATATTTTAAGCCATGTATAAATTCTTTAGAGACTTTAATTTTTGGTTGTTGAAAGGAAAAGAATATTTTTTGTAAATAGACTAAGCTCCTCCACTGGGCCCTAGTTTCTGAGTAGAATGGATTTGAAATCATTGTCTTCAATTGCATAGCTTCTGTGCCTCATTCTGAGGAGTGGGCTTTCTGAGCACTTTTCTTTGCACAGGTTTTTCAAGGACATTCAGTGATGCTGTGTATTAATGCCAAGAATTTCTAGTGAGCTGGAAGAAGTAACAAATGAGCATTTCTCTTTTAATGTAAATCATAAGCTTAAATTCTCTCTTGCTCACTCTGCCCACCCTCTTTTGCTTTATTAGGTCCACATGTGTGAGTTGGGAGAAACACATAAAGTGGACTGTTCATTAAGAAAAGAAAACCATAGCCCTTAAATCATGAATTTATGCAATTTTTAACTGTTTTTAACAAGCACAAAATGGTTCACGGGAATTATGCAAGTATAGATCATTTTAATTTGAATCATTGTGGAATCATAAAAGACTCAGTTCTTTAATTTTGTGCCTTCAAGTTAGCTACTTTGATTAAAAAATAATAAAGCATGAGAGCCGTAGGGTCCTCACAGGTTCTTGGCGCTATCATGGCTCCCTGATCTTCCGTGCTAATTCTCCTCATTAATATTAATAAAAGGCTGATAGGCCATTGCAAAGCATGATACGAAAAGCAGGCAATTAATTGCTTGTAGTATTTTTATGCTTATTTTGCACAATGAAAATAATGCCCCAGGACTGACTATCAGCTAATCAATAATATCAACTGTGTTGAAAATGAGCACCTTCCATTTCTTTTTCATAGATCTCCTTTAAATCTGAGAAACTTGAAAATCCAGTGGATGTGCTTGAAATTAACAGAATGGAAAAGAAAGGTTTTTATTTTAGCTGACACTCTTCTATTTGGGGAGAGGAATCATATATATGATATATTGAGAAATACTTCTCAGGAAGATTTTACTGTAGATTACTTGGATACTTACCTCCCATCATGTCCAACACACCTTATTATATATATCCCAGATCTCCCTTTCATCTGATGCAGATATGCTTATCTTCTCTGGATGCATATAAACTCATACATACTAATATATATATATGTGTATGTATATACACATATATATGTATACATACTTATACTATATATACTAATACATATATATATGTATTTGAGCATTTCAGATTATCCAATAATTTCAATTAGTACATTTCAGATGGTTTTACCTTTTTGTTGGTGAAACTGAAATTTAGAAGATAAGGTTACAGTTAGATAAGCCATTTTGGGGATTCCCTATCAACCCTTTCGATGGATTTGATAAATCAACCAGTTTTGTACTAATCAGTCACTTGACATTTTTAAGGCCAAATGCACTACCTGTGAGTTGAGTTTTAAAAGTCTTACTAAGGTTAAAAAATCCTAGACTTAGAGGCTTCCCTTTTCACTGGAGACTGGAAAAGAATGCTTCTGATTCTGGTATTTCTGTTTTACTTGTGAAAATTATGTAAGCTCTACTATAATTTTATCATTAAAAAAGCTATGCAAAGTATATGAAATGATAAATTTAATCTGACCTTGTCCCTAATGTAGCCATGTTCATTTCATCTTTCATGTTTAGCATTATACCACTGGTTCCTGTGCTATACCCAGAGGGCCATTTATTAGGTGTTTAATACACCCAGTTGCCTATATATGCGCACACATATAATTTAGATGAAAATATATTGACTAAATTGTTAAATAATATTTTCTAAGAAATTAAAATAATTTCATTAAAATAATATTTTCTGGGGCACCTGGGTGGCTAAGTCGGTTAAGCATCCAACTTCAGCTCAGGTCATGATCTCACGGTTTGTGGGTTCAAGCCCCACATCGGGCTCTGTGCTAACAGCTCAGAGCCTGGAGCCTGCTTCAGATTCTGTGTCTCTCTCTCTCTCTCTCTCTTTCTGACCCTCCCCTGCTCATGCTCTGTCTCTCTCTGTTTCTTTATAATAAATAAATGTTTTTAAAAACTTTAAAAATAAAAATAAATAAAATAATGTTTTGTAAGAAAACCTCAAAAATAATTTATACATTTTCTAGCAAAATCATCAAAATGGCAAATGAGTACAGAAACATAGTTTTATAAGTATCATGGTATTTAAAATAACCCACAGTTCTGACAAGAAGTCAGTAAGAATGAAATAAAAATTCTGATCCAGCAAAAATAATCTCCTTAGCATGCAAGGAGATTTCTTCAAGTCAGCCGTATGCCAAAGAAGGTAACCATTTCCAAGTAAAAGAGTAGTTGCTAAATGAGTAGAATCTCTTCATAGGTTGTAAGCCAATTTGCCAAATTAAGAAAGGAAAAAGATATAAGTTCAGCATAAGAACCTACAACAGGGGCTATCGGTCCCTTTTGCACATACTAACTTCAATTCTCAACCAAATAACCAAATAGAGGTATAAAGTGGAGAATAATATCATACACAAGAAAGGCTGCTTGCAAGGACCTGGGACTGTATCAAATACCAAAGTTTCCCGTTTTCAAAATGATTTAGATTTACAAAATGCCCATCTGAAGATTGTTTATCTTGTATTTTGAACCCTACACTTCTAAGACGTTACCATCAGGTGATTCATGGCGTTGTAGATTTAGAGCTTTGACTTTACACATGGTTTCTTGGAGATAAATGGTCTCGAGTCAGGTAGTGGATTTAAGATCCTTCACAAAAGCATAACTTTGTTAGTACATTAGACAATGCATCTCAATGAATAATGGCAGAATATAGAAAGTTGTAGAAATCAGTATTAAAGATGTGACCCTTTTTTCTATTCATTCTTTTTTCTATAACAAATTATTTATGAATTTTAATAAGCATTGAGGTATTTTACAGCTAAACAAAATAGAAAGTGAAAAATATATACACGTGAAATAAAAAATTCTATCTCCAGAAGCAAAAGAAAGCTCTTGAGAAGTGGTTCTTACTCTTACTGGGATCTTCATGTTGCTATAAAATTTCTAACATCTAATCTAATTTCTAAGTTCTAGAAACTAAAGTAAAAAATAGAAACACATTATGATGCATAACTTTCATTTTCTTATAAAGTACAATTTGCAAATTAGTCCCCAGAATTTTTTTTCTCACAGAAACTCAACTAATTGACTTACCTGAGATTGCACTATTTCTCAGAATGAATTTTAAAAGATGCAGAAAACATCTTGCCTTTGTTATAGACTCAAATGATTTTAAAGGTAAAAGTGATTTTGGAAGCCAGCTATATATGAACAATTGAATTGCACCTATGAAAAGTAGATAATTTTTCTAATAACATTCAGCTGATTAGCAGTATCGGCTCCTCCGGAAACCACTGGCTCCAGATCTTCTTATATTTCACTTTAGCCTCACTTGGTCTGAAAACTTGACAGAATAGCTCAGCTTCTCCTTCTACCCAGCGTGTTCTAGTTAACAAATTCCCACAGATGACTTTAACTGCTTCCCTTATTAGATAGTGGCATAATTATCCTACCCCTCTGCTAAACAGCCTCAATTCAGTTTCCCACAGATGCTTTCCCCCTTAACCCCCATTTGAAATCATGCCTCTTTCTGGCTTCTTTTAATTATAAGAAAGCACACTGGCTGGACATTTTCTAAACACATGGTAGACAGCAATCCACTTCAGATTCAGATTTTTTCACTGACCATCATCACCACATCTTCTTCTTAGCCACATAAGTGAAAATATGTCTTAGCAAACCTAGATGTACATTTTCTATAGAAAGATCTATTGTTTAAAATGAAATATTAGCATATATCTTAGACATACGAGAAGTCAAATGCATTTTATTGGTCTTTATGTCTCCACCTCACTTTGAGGTGAGAACACCTAGCTCTAGTGCAGTGCAACTACATATAACAAAATGTTATCATGCATTTATATTTAAAGTTATCCACAGTAGAGAATAATAAAAACAGGGAAAAGCCTATGCCATCATATAGAAAATAACTACAGCAAGGTAATATTTTTATATATGCCATGAGAAAGTTAGCAAATAAGTACTATGTGAACACAAAGGTGGAAGGTGTTACTTCTGCTAGAGGAAAATATAATAATTTCAGGTGGGATATATCTTTGGATTGCTATTTGGAGTGACTGAATTGACAGTTACAATAAGATTGAGCTGAAGTACCATTTTCTCTAGTTTCAAATAGAAGTGACATTAAAAAAAACCAGTATCTCCCTGAGACATTCTGATCATTGCCTGGTGATGGTCTCAGACTTTTTGTTTCTTGTCTAATATTCTCTTTGGGTTTTTCTATATCAGTATTGACTGATAAAAATTCTGGGTACTCAACATGCAGAGCAGTTTCAAAATAGACTGAGTTTGCTCTCAGTGGATAGGTATTACATGAGGCCCAACCTAGATCAGGAATGCCTCATCTCTGTGGGCAAGATAGTATCATATGCTTTCAAAAATGCAGTTAAATATAAATTTCAGTATGCTTAAATAATATTGATTGGTCACAGTTTTGCAGTCATCTCTTATTCTTTCTCAAATGTGTCACCAAATGACACCTAGCTAATACCCACACTGCTTTGACCTTTGCCATGATAGTAGTATGCTTTAAGTGTTTTAACAGACTCAGACCCAAGGCCCCCAAGGTTAACACTGCTTACTTAATTCGTAATATGACTTAGTAGTTGTCTTGATATAACTGAACCTCTGCCAAGGACCAGAGGAATCAGCAGAGTTGGTGGGGAGAAAATGGAGGTGAGACAGAAGGTCTGGCTCTTTTTTTTTTTTTTAATATTTTTATTTATTTCTAGGAGAGAGAGAGACAGCATGAGCAGGGGAGGGTCAGAGAGAGAGGGAGTCACAGACTGAAACAGGCTCCAGGCTCTGAGCTGGCAGCCAGCACAGAGCCCGATGCGGGGCTCGAACCCACGAACTGCAAGATCATGACCTAAGCGAAAGTCGGACCCGTAACCGACTAAGCCACCCAGGTGCCCCAGAAGGTCTGGCTCTTTTATTATCTCCAACAGAAACATCTAATGAAATATTATTTTGTTGGCCAGTTTTAACTATTCTTTAATATTGAAAAGGAGGGGTTTTTCCCTAATATTTTAAAAAATTATAGACCAAAAAACCCACCCCAAACAGTTCTAAGCAAGGAGACTTATAGTTGCTGATTGGTAAATCCATGTTCCAATCATTCTCATAGACACAACCCTTCAACCCAGGTCCTTGATGAACCCCACCTGAGGAAAAGCAGACAGTAGTCATTATCAGTCAATTTCACCTCCCTCACAAAAGGACACCATGAAAGATCATAGTTACTGAGATGTTAGATGCCTTACACAATTTTTTTTTCTGAAAGTTTCTCCTTACATACAGAAACCAATACTTCCAGAGAAAAAATTATCAAAGGCAGAAAGATAAAAATTCCACAATGCAGATATGTTTAATTTAACTCTTGTTCTTCCAGACTTTCCTCTTGAACAGTGTTTGGAGATATCTGAGAGAGGGCACTTTTGTGTACTTCAGGTTCCCTAAAGCATTCTTCCTCATATGTCTTCCAAAGGCTATCAAGAGAATCTAAATAAGTAAATGAAAGCTTGGAAAAAACAGAGGGGCAAATCTTTAACAGCTTTTCAATTCCCCCACCTCTACCATAGACTAACCCTATCTACCCTATGAACTATCCTGTGTATAAAGGAATAAAAAGGAAGGAAGGAAGGAAGGAAGGAAGGAAGGAAGGAAGGAAGGAAGGAAGGAAGGAAGGAAGGAAGAAACAAAGAAAGAAAGAAAGAAAGAAAAGAAAACATAAAAGAAACGAAAGTAGAAAGTTATAGGAGTCAACTGAAGGGAAGAGCTGAAGAAAGAACTTCCAGGTAGGGTCTAAATAAATAAATAAATAAATAAATAATAAGGAGAGAGAGAGAGACACAACTCTCAGTAAACTANTGAGGGAAGGAGAGAGGAAGGAAGGGAGAAAGAGAGATAAGGAAGGGAGGGAGGGAGGAAGGAAGGAAGGAAGGAAGGAAGGAAGGAAGGAAGGAAGGAAGGAAGGAAGGAAAAAGAAGGAAAGAAAGAAAGAGGAAAGAAGCATATGAACGAGGGAGAGAGGAAGGAAGGGAGAAAGAGAAAAAAGAAAAAGGAAGAAAGGAAAGAAGAAAGAAAGAGAAACAAAAACAGAGAGAGGAAGGTAGGAAAAAGAAAGGGAGAGAGGAGGAAAGAGGAAAGAAGAGAGGGAGAGAAGGAAGGGAGAAAGGAAGAAAGAAGAAAGGAAAATTCCATTCAATTAGGGATTTAATGAATTGATTTTTGAGAGTGTTGTTTTTGGTGGTGATGCTATGACCTGTTTAGAATTTTAAAAGTAGGGGTCATGAACTCCAAACAGAGACACAAGTACTTATCCTTTAAGAAAATGTGTCATTGCCCAAACCCTGTTCCCTTCAGTGACATTTGCTTGCACAGGTCTTTTATAAATTTTGCTTACAATGAGTTCCCCAGTATTAGGGTTTTACTGTGCAGCCAGCCTTCCCATGATATCCACATCTTCAGTCTGATCTTGACATCATTCAGGTGACAACACTACACCCTTGACATCCATAAAAAAAAGTCTATACATGACTGCATGGTTAACTCATGTTAACTGTAACATGTTACAGAGAAAAATATTCTGCATTTCACATGCCTGTCAAATCTGGCTGGATTTCATTCTTCTTTTCCACTTCAGGTTTTATCCTGTTTAGGAGAAAAGAGTTACGTGAAGAAAGAAAACACGAACATTTGTAATTGTTCAAATTCAATCTATTTAAAAAAAATTGTCCACAAGGCATATAACTTGTTTTTAATGAATTTTAACTTTTTAGAAGTAGTTAGTAAAATATATTATTTATTCAGAGATCTTTCTACTTTTAAAATAATACTGATATAATATGATTTTCAGCTTCCCATGAATGGAAGTAAAAGACCATAATGACAAAATCACCCAACCCTAAAGATACAGTAAGTCACCAAATGTGACTTAATGTGGTCCATAACCTCCAGTATTCCAAAGTTAATTCTTTAGTGAATAGTTTTTATCCCAGGAAAACAAAACTGTTGATTAATGTCAGCACTTAGCCCATGAGCTATACTATAATGTGTACTTGGGAATAGTTATTACCAAAAGAAGAAAGAAAAAAAGGCCCTATCATCTAATTTCACACCACAAGTAAAAGAACACTCAGTTCATCTAGACAGTACATAACAGCATGCTGGTGCTATAATTACAACCCATGCCATTCTTAGCGTATCTACTAGTATTCCATCTGTTTTCCCATAACACCCTTGGAGTAGGACAATATAGTAAAGAACAGAAAGCTTCTATGCTTCCATCATTACTGTAGGTCAACAGGAAAAGTTCTTTGAACTCAGCTCTTAAAACCCAGTGGGAAAAAATTGGAGTGTAAAGGGCCAAAGTCACATGATTGGCTCTTATTTCTTGAGACAGCTTGCCAGAGACCTAGCATCTAGCCCAATGATTCCTTTGTAGTAGTCTGAATTATCAGCATATTCACATAGAAGCTGGAAGGGCCTCAAGAAGAATATGCATAAAAACATCCCGTCAGTGAAACATGCAACATAAAAAGTATAGATTAAAAATTGCAATCATACATAAAGATAGTTACTAGTTTTCTGTATCTCAAGGCAAGGTAGTATTTAATAAACAGCCTAGGAATAGAGGAGTTATTTCATCTGGGACAACTCAAGGAGGGCTCAGGGAAAAGGTAAAATTTGATGTTTTAGAAAGCAGGAATGACAAGTATATGTCTGTGAGATCTGCATATGTTTGTATGGGAGGTGGAGGAAGTACATTCTAAGCAATTCTTATAATGGGGGTAGGAGAGCTCTATCTCTTGTAGAAATGTAAATAAATAGGTGCATGCAATCTTATTCAGAGGGTCGACTTTGAGAAATAAAAGAGGCTTAAAAGGTTGCTTTGGAATGATAGTGAAGGACCAGTTATTTGGGAATATTCATATTTTTTTATAAAAAAATCTAAAATGTGGCGTATATATACAATGGGATATTATTAAGCCACAAAAATGAATTAAATCTTGCCATGTGTGACAACCTGGATGAACCTAGAGAGTATTATGCTAAATGAAGTCAGACAGAGAAAGACAAGTACCGTGTGACTTCACTTATATTTGGAATCTAAAAAACAATACAAACAAACAAAACAGAAATAGATTCATAGACACAGAGAACGAACTGATGATTTCCAGAGGAGTGGGGGGATGGGTGTGATGGATGAAATAGGGAAGGTACAACCTTCTAGTTATAATATAAATAACACATGGGGAGGTAATACACAGCATAGAGAATGTAGTCAATAGCATTGCAACAACTTTGGTGACAGATGCTAACAGACTTATCAAGATGATCATTTTGCAATGTATATAATGAAATCACTATACTGTATACCTGAGACTAATATAAATTTGTCTGTCAATTACTCTTTAATGAAAAAGAAGAGAAGATATGTCACAAAACAACAGGTTAAAAGGACTAATAAGCATATGAAAAATGTGCAACATAATTTCAGGGAAATGCAAATTAAGGTCACAATAAGATACTACCAGACACTAATAAGACTGACAATAATGCATGTTCATTGTGATATAGAGCAACTGGAACTCTTCTGTAATGCTTTTGGGAGCATAAAAACTGTTTAACAGATTCTTATGGAGTCAAACATACATTTACGATGTGATCTAGCAGTTCCACTCCCACATACTTAACCAAGAGAATAAAAACATATGTATACACACACACACACACACACACACAGACAGACAGACACACACAAAGAGAATTAATCTCATCAGTGCTATAGGAAGATTAGTTTCAATGGGTAAACTGACTAAAAAGGGAAATTAGGGCCCTATTTCAGTCTTCTGTGAATGAGACTATATTTTAATTGAACTAAAGTATTGGTGACAGAAATTGAAAAAACAAAGAGAAGCAAGACTAATTTCAGAGCAACAATTAGCGAACTATGGGAGGCATAAGAAGAGATTAGATTGATGAATGAAAAAACTATAAAGTTAGATGGCCTGTATGGATAAAACTTTATTTTCTTTATTTTTTTTTTAATGTTTATTTATTTTTGAGAAACAGAAAGAGGCAGAGCATGAGCAGAGAAAGAGAGAGACACAGAATCTGAAGCAGACTCCAGGCTCTGAGCTGTCAGCACAGAACCTGATGCAAGGCTCAAACACACGAACTGTGAGGTCATGACCTGAGCTGAAGTCGGATGTTCAACCGACTGAGCCACCCAGGTGCCCCAAAACTTTATTTTTATGAACAGCTGAATTGTGATTTAGATTAGTAGTAGGAAAACAATATAAACCTCTCTGTGCTGGAGAGTTGAAATTCAAAGTGAATTATAAATTCTTTAATATTTTTATTTTTAAAGACTGATGAAAATGATCTTTGCACTGAGAAGAAAACCATTCTTTGTGATTTTTGTTTGTTGTTTGTTTACTGTGTTGGAACATGCCCTCAATTCAGAATTTCATTGTGTTACTGCAGTCTAAGAAAGCATATCTTCAGCATCAAGAAGTCTCCCTGTAACAGTAAGATTTGAGTAGTTCATAATTGTGCTTATCAAAGCAATTAGGGAATCGAAAAGAGAAACTGGCTATGTTCCTGAAGAAGGAATAGGGAATGATGAATTTGCAATACCTTGAGTTACTTAGATGAAAATGTGCTCTATTATGTTGGCAATAGATTTGAATTCTGTTATTGCATTTTTCATTTCTCACATTCTCTGTTATCCATTCTTGCTTACATCTGATCCTATTGTAATTAGTTTATCTTTTCTTTTCTACTTCCAAAAACAGCAACGATGCAATAGACTAGAATTCTTTACTTGGGATCAGTAGGCCCCTTGGAGTCCCATCATTAGCTTCAAGGTACCTGTGAAATATGCAAAATGTTTTATGAGTGTTCGGCTTTCTAGGTACAGCTTTCTGAAGTTTATCAAAACACTGTTTAGTTTTTTGCTCTGATACATATTTGTCCATATAGTAACTCACAAAAGAAAATGGGTTTTAACTTTTGTGTGGAGCAAGCAATGAGACTTCTTCCAAATCCTTCGGGTATCATACATGTTAGATAATTGTAGTAAAAGTGTTCTTCCAGAGCTCCCTGTCAAAATGACCTACTATTCACATTGAAAAGATATGACCTTGTCCATCTGGGTCATTTCCACAAAGGTTTTGACCATCTACATCTGAGTGTAACGAGAAAAAAATTCCATGTGGGAGGCAAGTTTGTGTGCTTTGTTCACTGCTTTATTCCCAGCACTTAGGATAGAGCTCAACACATGGTGAATGTGAAGAATATTTGTAGAAGGAATTAATTAACACTTGTGTGTTTGAGGCCTTTGCTCTGGCGAAAACACTTTCAGATGGATTTCTTCCTTTCGTTACTCTCTCACCTTCACTTCTGCCCTCTCTCCTCCTCCACATCTGGGTTTATCAGTTACTCCCATTATTTTCTATAGTTTTTCTCTCTCCCTTTTTGCCAAATTCTAAACAAACATTTACATGTCCTCAGGTCTCCCATTTTAAAATACAGAGGAACAATCCCTTCCTTGACGTCCATGATTTAAATACTGTAATGACTCACTCAGTATAAATTTTAATTATGACATACAAAACCATTTCTGATGTACCCTTCCTTTCTTCTCCAGGCCCATCTTTTGCTCCAGGTCTTTGAAACAGAGGTATTCTATGTCACAGTGTTTCATCTCTCTACCAACTCTGCACATTCTCACAAGATTGTAAGTCTTGCTGGGCCACCACCTAATTATCCCTTTTCTCTTTGACTAGCTAGTTTTTTCTCATCCTTGTACTGAAACTTTGATTTTACTTCCTGGGAAACCTATCAGATGCCCTTATCTGTGGGGTTCCTTTGTGGCTCTTATGGAACCAAGTAGTTCACCCATCCCTATACCCAGCTACTTAAGAAAACTACTATGCCGGGTAATGTGTTCTATGTACTTTTTAACATCCCCTAATAGAGTCCAAGCTCAGTTTGAGCAACACCTGCTTCATCTTGTTTTTCTCTGTTTCTCACAAAATATCACTGCAAAAGTGAATAAATAGAGTCATGTTGTTTTTATTGTTGTTGTTTTTGTTGAATATGTAATACTTGATGTGAAATTGACCATCCTCCAATTCTCATTCTGACTTCTTGAATAACACGAGATCTGAGAAAATTCACAGCTTGGAAAATAAGTTATGTTTCTACCATGCCCCTCCCCCCCCACCACCAACCAAGCCATTCTTAATTCTGCTGGGTATTATGTTATCACAAAGAAATGTATTTATTCAAATATCTTCTGCACATGGGACACAGCTAGTCAATATGTGGCAAACAAGTTTATTTCAATACAAAGTGGGGACACTGTGTTTCAGAGAAATGCATTGATCTCAAATGGCAGAGTTAGTCTTCTTTCGTGAGAAGAATCTTTCAAATAAAGCTACTTGAGTGTTTGAAGGTGTCAACACTTTGATGTTTCAAAGCCTCAATTATTCAGGTACCACAGAGCTGAGCATTGTATGTCTGCCAATGTCACATTTAAAAAGCTCAGATGGCTAAGATGCCATGTTCTGTTCAAGTCTTCTGATATTTGAAATTAAGAGAAGAGCCCTTTCATTTCAGGAACTCCTAAGGCTCTCCCAGTCTTCATGCTGTTGCTCTGAAACTCAGCATTCATTAAATGCTTGCTTGCAATTTGAATACATTGTTAACAGAGTGGACAGCTTCTGAGGTTGAAAGTTCAATTTATACTCTAGGGCAAGGGGAAACTTTTGATATGTCTGATTGAGATTGGTTATTGAATCAAGGGCCTGGTTTGGAGCCAGAGATGTATTAGACAAATTATCTGAGAGGAGTGAATAAAATACTTTTATCTTATGAAGCATCTGCCCAAGCTACAACCTTGTTTCAGCATATGGCATTCAAAGAATATGTTGCACTCTTCCCAGATGGGGTTTGAGAATCTGTTTTCAAGAAATCAAGTGCAGACACTGTGATTTTTCTACCAACATTATAAAACATTGCTGTATACCATTCCCAGTGATGTAAAGCTTAAGGTCCAAGGGCTCTAAAGTCACAACCATAAACCCCAGGGCTACACTACCTTTTATTTGTCATACAAATACTTGGATTTAAATGCTCAGTGCAGTTTGCTTCAAAAGGTAGACTTCTCCAGCTTCAAAAAATTTGTCACTTGTATTGGTCTGAAATTGTCTGGAAATTAGATTTGGATTGAATAATCCTTATGGTAAAAATTAACTTTAAATATTGGGAAGGAATAATGCATGAAGCACATTAGAGGTGTCATCAATAATACTGACAAGTGAAGTTCTAACTTCCGCCTTATGTATCCAGTTTCTTATAGTTACTCAATAGATAATTGTTTAATTGAGAAGTGAAAAGAAATATTCATCCTGCACATTACATTTAGATGATTCCTTCTAAAGGACCAATTTCAAAAATGCCTTGGCCACATTACCATTCCCTTTTTTACACCCCATCGTCTTTTGCTTCCGCTCTCAGGATGTACTTTTTTACCCTTAGGATTCTGCTCACTATAACTCCCAGCCCCACATCAGCTTCTGCTCATAGTGGACTTATCTACCCTTTAAGGATCTGCTAGATAGGCTCTTCTATGAATAATTGTCTGACTGTTCCAACCTAGAATGATCTCTCCTGCCTCACATTTATATTACTTACTATCTACCCCATTTATTTGGCATTAAGGCATCCATTGCCTTGTGACATCTGTTCTATTTTGGGCTGATATTGCTATTGACCTTTTTATGTACATATCTTGTCTCCTTAACTGGATAGAATGCTCCTTGAGGACAGGGTCATGAATTGAATCATAGATTTTTACACTTACAAGAAACTTTAGAGATCAAATAGTCCAACAGCTCATTTTATAATTCAGAAGAAAAGAGTCTGGTAGAAGTTAAATAACTGATTTAAGGTCAAACAATAATTTAGTTAGAAGGCCCGAAATAGAGTTCCTAGCTTGAAATACACTGCTCTTTACAGTGTGTTCCATCCACTGTAACTTTCATAACATATTAGAGTTGAAATGGGCATTCGTAACCCAGCCTTCTCAATTTCTAGAGAGAAGCCCAGAGAAGCTGTGAAATTGTTGCCAATGTCATTTATTGAGTTAATTCTAGTAGTCCTGTGACAACAATTCAGATTTCCTGACTATTTGCACAGTGCTTTGCCCACTGACCTAAACTCCTTTCCTTTTTCTATATTCTGCAAGTTCTGTGTACAGAGTAAATAACTATTAAGCATCTGTTAAACTTTATACACAAAAATATAAATATTTTCAATACAGAATCCTAGAATCTGGCATTTCAGTGGAAATTGAGAAATAATAAGTTTCAAAGTTTGACTCCGACCTTTCTCATTTGTCTTTCTCTGTATAACACTCTATTTTATCTTAGGAGCCCCAAATTGTGTATAAAAATGAATATATTTGGGAATACCTCTATTTGTAGGGGGAAAAACCCTGCCTCCTGCCCTGTAAGGTTTTCTGGAGTCCAATCCTTACCTTTTCTGTGCTTGCCAGATCTATATTCCACAGAACTCTCAATCTATGTAGGATTGAGTTGGAGTTTTAATTTATCCTTACCCAATGTTTTCTCCTTAAGTGTAAAGAATTCTTATTTTCTGTATCCCATATGCAAGATTCCTATACAAGAAATATTATGATTCTTTATACAGGGAAGTCCATGGGAAAGTCTCAATTGTCTATAGCATGTCAATGCACTTGATAGTCAGAAACACCTAAGCATTTTAGGGGTTTCCTATATTAGCACCATAAAATTAAAACTCGATCTCTGTAACTCCTAAAAGTCTAGAGACCTCATTTTAGCTTGATTTGTGAATTTTGCTTCACTTGATCCCTTTTCTTCATTAAAACTGGATCCTGGATTAAGCAATTTACTATGATCATGAGAAAAAATTGTATATTATGGGAGGAAGCACTGCCACTGATCCACTGGGTGTTTTTAACCAAGTCATGAATGTCCTTGGACTTGTTCCTTCATCTGGCAAAAACAAATGAAAAAATAAAAACAAAAGTATTTTATCAAATGATTTCTGTTCTTTCTCTCTCTTAATAAGTGGGCCAAGATATTTAAAGATATGAGTTTGCCTTCTCAATTGATTAAATTTTTGAAAATTATAATTATAAATTATTATATATAATTAAATTAAATATAATTAAATTAAATATTATATATTATAATTATATATTCACATGTAATTTATATAATTATAAATTTCTATATTTATAATATACTTTAAATTGTAAAGTATAGAAAGGCTATTTTATAAATCTAAGCTTTCAGAAATTAATGTTACCATTAGAGAGCCAGAAGATTTTAGGAGTTCTTAGAAGATACCAGCTAACATTTTTTGAAGACTCACAATGTGCTGTGAAGTTCATCAGTACCAAATTACTCTGCACAACAGTTCTATGAGGTACGCACCATTATTATGCTCATTTTATAGGTGACAAATCTGAAGCACTGGGTTTAAAGTAACATGTCCCAGAGTGTATAGCGAACTTCTTACAAGCTGTGCTTTGCAGGCAGATTCAGGATCCTAAGCCTGTACTGTCAACTATTACTTCTATCTCTCAGGGACAGTCTCCAGAGAGCCTGTGTGTTCATGCCAGAAAAAGGAGATCAGAGAGACCTACAAACTTCCACTCCCACAGGAGGATAAACAATTGCAGTATAAGAAAATGTTCCAATTGGTAAATATATAGCTAGAAGGTGGATTGGAAGGTAAAAGGTTGTGACGCACAATGTTTGGTTTAAAATCAATGTGATTGATTAAAAAACAAACAAACAAACAAAACTCTGCTTGGAACATTGGGACACTAGACCAGAGCCTGGTGTGTATATTGAATAAGCACCTTTATTCTTCTTATTCCTTCTCAGTTGATGTTTTGTTTCCTGCTCAATACATCCTAGAACTGTTTTCACCTATCTCTTGGTATCCTCTGTCTTCCTTTAAATCATTCACAGAAGTGAAATTAATAATTCCATTGTTTGCCCATAACTGTACTCACTACTAACTATGATGCATGAAAAATAAATAGGCAACAGGTGCTTAAGAAATTCACAAATTTTATGACTTATTTATAGGGAGAAAGCCTACAAAAGAAGACAATTGCATTATGGTATGAAAACTTGAGTGTGATATTATTCATAAAGTCCATGATCGTTAGTGACCCAAACAACTTCTAGTCCTGTCTCTAATATTGAGATACACTTCACTGGCTGAGGCTTAAGTACTCTAATTTGAACTGGTTTCTCTCTAAGACCTCTTCCTGGTATACATACTTATGCCTTACAGTTTTGGTTAGATCTTAGAAGCCTCCATTCTTCAGTTATATTACTTACATAGCTTATGGTAAGTAATGCTTAAATATTCTTGGCAAAGTGTTTGGTAGTCTTCAAAGAAATCTATAGTATATGGTCTAGTACTATATGACTGAAATTAATCTTTTCTAATTACTTAAGTGAAAAGGGTCAGTTTTCTGCTTAACTCTTTAAAATGGTCTTTGTGCAGTCCATAGAACATATCATCCTTAGGAAGGAAGTTAATATATAATCCTTGGAAGTTGAAAGCTTATCTTCCTTAAAGTAAATGACATCATTGATAGTTGCCCCTTCTGAGTTCTGTGCTGTATCTTGCCTGTTTTATTGCTCCTCCTTAAGTTCATATTTTATTCATTTCATTTTGCCTCTAAATGCCTTCCTCCTTGGTTTCTTTACCTTGATTCCTGTTCCTTCCTCTCTCAAGGCATATTTAACCAGATGCCTTTGAGCATTCTTAAGCCTTTGTTATTCCTTTGGCACTGCTCAAAGAAGAGCTTAAGCAGAAATTAGGTCTTTCATATTTTAATTGTCCATGCTCAAAAGACCTGCTGCCTTTCCCCATATATTTATTTTGTTTATATATGGATTATTTTTTTAATGCCTGATCTTGGATTCTGGAGTTTTAACATCATTGGTTTTAATCTGGAGGATCAACTACGTCAAGTGCTTACCTTCCACTGCATGAACATGACACATATTCACTACAACCATACCTATGCTTCAAGGATTAAAAGATAATTTTGCTCAGTTGGGTTTATTTGGGATGACAGGAAATAAATGTTTGAAATTAAACTCCCAGCTCAAAACTATGAAATAAATCCCTGGAAATCACAATTATTAAGTATGTTTCAGCATAATTAACTATCTCAACCAGAGAGTGAAATCGATGTAGCCACTGAAAGATTCCCCAGTCTTTGGCAAGTGATGCAAAATCATGACTTACCATTTCCAAAGAGAATTTAACACTAACGTTTGAATTTATAACCATGAAAATATGACTATAAGAGGAATTATAAATGCATTTTGTCAACTCTCTTGCATTCTAATTTATTGAAAGCATGTTTCTGTGTACTATGATGCTTTATTTGTCTAGACAAGGTACCCTCTACAATGTTACCCTAAAAAATTACTTTAAATATAGAATAGAGATATTTGTGATTTATTGCATTCCCTCTAGAAAAAAAACAGTTAATTAAAAAAGCTTCAGGTCACTATACATTTTAATTAATTTTTTGCTGTAATTTCAGATTGTTAAAAAGGCTAGAAGAAGATAGAAAATAAATATAGCTAGCAAGGAAGCTAGAGCTACTTTAATTCTCCTGGTTTATTAAAACCTATTCAAGTCTTTGAGGGTCTATGAAATCATGGTATTCTATCAATTATGATCTCAAAAGACTTCTGAAACTTTTTAAGCGAGAAGTAAGTAAATTATGGGTTTGTCTTTTAAAATGTGTTTTATTATGTCATTACTTCAAATAATGTCAGTAACTCAGTACCAGTTTGAATGGTTATGGAACATTTGTAATTCAAGGGGGTGTGATTATCATTGTATATTCTGGTATAAAAAAAGACTTTAGCCAGATTACTTTTTATCGGCTCATGAATTTAGATGCAGTTCTTTTAGTTCCATAATGCAGCTGTCTAGGGGTAGATATATGCAACTCTCCAGATTGGCTGCCATTGAAAACTTGTAGTCTGCAACTTGATAGTTCAGGGTAGGGAGGGATTGCTGGCTCTCATGGGGAAAACATTGAAACAAATAGCTACAACAATGACAAAAAATGAGATTTGGGTTAGCTGTTTCCCAGGTGATATTTTTGTTCTCCATCTATAAGTGTAATGAAGGGGGATAAAAAAGCAGCCCTCTTTGGGTTCATTTCTAATGCCAGTCTGTATATGATAAATGTTAATTTCTCCAATCATCCAACAAATAAGGCCTCCTTTCCACTAAGAATCATTCACTTAACTGCCAAATTCATTCTTTCCATTTAATATGTTTTTATTAACCACATTTGCCATCAGCAATTTTCAGCCCATCGGCTGATGAAGAATGATGCATTCTCCTTTCATTAATGCTCACTTAAGAAAATAATTCTTAATCTTCAAAGGCTGAGTAGGCACACTGTATACTCTTAACAAAAGAAAAAAAAACGATATACATGAGTGGGAAAAGACATTTATGCAGACTTGATCAAAACCTCTGAATGACAACAAGGCAGGATGGGAGAAGACTCAGGTTCATATTTCTAACAGACACACCTATATCTGTTTATTATAGACAGTTTTCATTTAAGATTCTCAATGAGTGCTATAAAGTACATTAAGATAAAAAATATGAGAAATGTTGATACTGTAAACTTAGTGTCATAAGAAGACTCTAAATAAGACCAGCCCTTCATAAAAATAAGTTATCTAATCTGTAGTTTTACAGCCCTGAAATTCTCTTTCTGAGATTGCTTTGGCACCCTTTCCCCATTCTTTTCCCCTCTTGCAGAAATTAATAACCTTGTGTTCTAATACCAGGTGAAGGGTACCCAACTAAGCCCGGACTAATGGGAGAAGAAATCCAGGGTGGACAAGGCCTGGTATTTATCCTGAAAGACACAGGAGTTTGCTGGGTAACAGTGGTTGAAAAGTTAAAGGGCAAGTGTTGAAGTCAAAGGAGAGAGCCTGGATATTGAAAAGGAAATAGAAACCAAGCAATTTATAAAGAGAAGAGCTAGTCCTAGTGATTATAGAGAATGGAAAACATTCTTTGGTTCAGTGAGTGGGGCCCATGAATCAAACTTGTAAAAGATTAAGAGGAGAACAGGGTTTATTACATCTGCATATAGGAGATAAATAAATAAACAAACAAATAAATAAATAAATAAAATGATTGAAAATCCAAAGAGGCCATTGACACAGAGAATTATATATCAGTTGAACAAAGTGTGGAAAAGGGAGAGACTGTAGGCAATAGATGGTAATAGTAGATTGATGATAAATAGGGAGTTCAGTAAAGTTCATCATGCAGATCGCATCATCTCAGGTGATGAAAGTTGTCTTCTGCTCATTCTTCTTTTCCTGGAACAGGAGGAAAGGACACCTTTATGAATGGAAATTTTCTTTATGAAATGTAAAGTAATGCCCTATTTTTAGGCATTTAGGAGGAGACTAAAGAGCTTTTCCTATGTCTGCTGTTTCTCAGTTACTTTCAGCTCAAATTAATCCTATGTATAAGTGGTATGATTTGAGGTGGCATATTCTGGTCCCCTTCATGCTGAAGCGTAAAGTGTTGTATATAAAATCAAGAGAATAATGCATGTTTGTAGGATTGCATAGTTTTGGAAACAGACTATTTTGATTATTAAAACTCTGTTGGCTCATTATTCTTTTTACGATCATTAAGTAGGGATTCTGTTCAGAGTTATCAATTTGTTGTCTCATAAGACCCTTAATACAGGCCCCGTGGAGCTGGTGGGATTAGTCCTCTTTTACATAAAAGAAAACGCAATTAACAGAGAAGTAACTTCTTGAAGGCTCACAGCTCACAGTGGTAAACATGTAACTTGAGTCCAAGTCCAAGTATTCTTTCTCCAGGTGTGGGGCCTGCCAGGAGGGATAAGTAGAAGTACAGGAAAAGAAAACTTCTTGAGGGGTGGGAATTCTTGGCCAAAACAAAATATAGCCACAGCAAATGTGTTTAGTTAAAATACAAATATAAATTATAAAAACACATCATAAAGCCAATGTGTCAAAAAAAAGCCTTTAGTTTACTACATGCTCAATGTGTAGCAAATGTGTAACATGCCTTATAAAGCATACTTCTCAAAAAGCATATAGCTATCTCTGTCAGAATAGCCAATATCAGAAATGCTGACAACATCGAATGCTGGAGAGGATGTGGAGCCTCAGGAACTCTCATTCATTGCTGGTAGGAATGGAAAATGAAACTTTGGAAGACAGTATGGCAGTTTCTTACAAGCTAAACATACTCTTACTATATAATCCAGTAACTGGGTAATTTACTCAAAGGGCTTGAAAACTTATGTCCACCCGAAAACCTGCATATGTTTGTTTATAGTAGCTTTATTCATAATTGCCAAAACTTAGAGGCAATCAAGAGTCCCTTCAGTAGGTAAATGGATAAACTATGATACACCCAGACAATGGAATATTATTAAGCACTGAAACGAAATAAGTTATCAAGCCATGAAGACATGAAGGAAACTTAAAAAAATGTTACAAAATGAAAGAAGCCAATCTGAAAGGCCACCTACAATTTACATGACATTCTGAAGAAAAATTATGGAGACAGTAAAATGATCAATGATTGCCAGGTGTTGTGTGTGGAGGGATGAATGGACAGAGCAAAGATGATTTTTAGGGCACTAAAAATATTCTGTATGATACTGTAATAATAGATACATGTCATTATATATTTGTTGAAATCCATAAAGTACAATGCCAAGAGTGAACTGTAATACAAACTGTGGACTTTGGATAATTATGATGTGTCAATATATGCTTATCTTTGATAAAAAATGTACTATCTGGTAGGGGATAGGATAAAGGGAAGAGCTATGCATATGTGAGGGCAAGGAGTATATGGGAAATCTCAGTGCCTTCCTCTTAATTTTGTTGTGAACTTAAAACTGCTTTTAAAAACATAAATTCTGGGGCACCTGGGTGGCTTAGTCGGTTAAGCGTCCGACTTTCGCTTGGGTCATGATCTCGCNCATAAATTCTTAAAATACATATATACATCTCTGTAGATTTTTTTTATGTTTTTATTTCTAGGAGAGAGAGAGAGACAGCGTGAGCAGGGGAGGGTCAGAGAGAGAGGGAGTCACAGACTGAAACAGGCTCCATGCTATGAGCTGGCAGTCAGCACAGAGCCCGACGCGGGGCCGAACCCATGAACCGCGAGATCATGACCCAAGCGAAAGTCAGACGCTTAACCGACTAAGCCACCCAGGCGCCCCTACATCTCTGTAGATTTACCCACAAAGCATTCTGCTTGATTCTAGACTTGTTTCTAAGAGGATAGGTCAAGGAAATATGGGAATGTAGTTAAGACCTGACATGGTACCTGCCTCCTAGGACAAGACAGCGATATAGGAAATGACCCAAACATTGAAACTAACTATAGTGACACATCTGGGTAAGAGAGGTCTAGTACTATAATGGAAAAGATGAACGTGAAACATGGTTCAGCCAACATTTAGTTTTCTGGTCATGGAGAATGAAACTCCAGGGAGTAGCTTGGACTCAGGAGACTGGGGATTATGCAGACATCTTCTTGGCTTATCTCCAAGCCACTAGGAAGAGCATATGAAAAAGTCTTCAGTCTAGCATGATGGGCAAAATAAGTCAGAATAGCAAGTCTTCTTATCACTCAGTGATAGCTGTAGTAAATTTCCAGTCTTTGAAGCCATCTAGGATAACTGGCTGAGTAAATGTGTATCAAGGCTTACTGACTTTCCTATAAAACTGTCAACCTTGGTGAAAAAAAGTGTCACTATTCCAGGAAACATGGGTTTTACCACCTATACAAGTTCACATATAAAATTGGAATCATAATGCCAATGAAGATATGTCAATTAATTTTAAGTGAAACATTAAAGAACCATCGTTAAAAAGGAATGGAATATAATTTATGTGAGAGAATAAAATATATGTGTATGTGATTTTGTCTTAAACTTAAAAATCCTTTATAGTTGATCAGTTATATCTTAGATATGAAAGAGAGACCGCATGAAGCCTTTTTGGACAAATGAGGAGAAGCAGAAAGATCCCTGGAAAACTGCCTTAAACAGCTTTAAGGAGCAGAGCCGATCTTTACTTGAGGGCATAGGTGAAAAAAACTAGAGGGTCCGGTAATTATGGTAGCAAGGAAACAAGATGAAAAAAGAGAATTCTAATTTTAGGCAGTAGCAGAAGTGTATCCCCTAGAACTACAAAGGCAACTGTCCTGTTTTGTTCACACTTGTGAAATATTTTAGTTGTATTAATTGTAAGGCACTATGTCTATTTGGGTTCGCTACAGTATTGTCAGCCATGTGTGATAGGGTTTGTGTCATAGCTGTAGAAAATTACCTTCTAATTGTTGACATTTATATTACTTATTCATTTATGTCTCAGATATTGAAACCAGACACACCATGATGAACTGGACTTAACCATGACATTTACTTATATACTGTGATGCCAGTGGATTTGTATACCACAACTCAAGCACATTGCCCTCCAATTTCCTCAGGATACTGAGAGCATATGATAAGCACCCCCAAAACAAGGGAAGAATAACATCAGGGTGTATTTTTCTCTGCTCTGTTTGTATTTTTAAGGAAGACACCAGAGAAAAGGTAAAGATCAACTGAAGAATGTAATGGTAAAGTTTTAGACTGTACGGCATATTTTTAAAAAGCGTCCTTCAAAATGCCCCTGAAATGACCCCACAAAGGTACCTAGCTCCTCTTATTTTATATAAAATGGAACTAGTAGAAACAGAGGATGTATTATGAATAATGAGGCTGAATTTTAATAAAAACCATGTCTTTACTAATCTAAATGTTCATTCCATCAAAATGAAAAGAATGTTAATCTAAGTGCTATTCTCCTGACACTTAGAAGCCTTGATTCATTCTATTAAGATTCCTCTCCACTCTTTCACGGCTCTAAGAAAATAGAGAAGCTATGTTTATTTTTTAAACAAATAGGTATTTTTTTCTGGATGCAGTCTGTATAGGAAATGTTCCAAAGTATTTATAAAACAGAAGGAAAGTTCCTAGTACAGTAGAGCATCCACGTAGGCTACAATTGTATAATTTAGGCTCTTGACTAGTAAAATACTTTTCTCAGTTCAGTAAAAATAGTTATTGATTAAGAATTATATGCATACTATTTTACTGGGTTCTGAACAATACAGTTTCCATCTTCAAAGAACATCAGCTCTATCTGAGGAAAATAGACATTATAATAGAATCAGCTAAATTATCATATAAAACAGGGTAAGAATAAATGTTATACATTATTAGTTGTGCACAGAAACAACCTAATGTTTTCAGGGCTTAGGACAATCATGTAAATGAAGACCTATGTATCGTGCATCTATGTATTTAGAAGTTTTAAGCATTTATAAGAAACTGAAAGGCTGAGTTTGAGTTTAGGATTCTCAAAGTCCCTGTTGCTTTGCCAAGGCTCAGAGAGAGCCCACACCACCCCATCTTTAGTAGCAGCCTGCTCCTTTCCCTGTGCACCTCTGGCCCTGGACTGTGCTGCAAGTGGTACCTCTCCTGCAGGCATGTGGTTGCCTCAGTCCACATGTCCAGGAATGTAAGAAGATAACAGCTTCCTGTCTGAACTGGATGGTGAACTGGGCCTCAGAGATGGGTAGGATTTGAGATTTGTTCAGAAGAGGAAAAGTCCATTGTAAATAGGACAAAACAATAATCAAAGCTCTGGGGAAGAAAATTGTGTTAGATGTTGGAGTTGTAGTACTTAGAAGAACAAGGAGTTCATAGTAGGAAAGAGTAGCAATTAAGACAAAGATGTGTCTCCAATGATTCTGCCTGTAACTTCAGAATTATGTTAAAAACTTATTGGGATTAACATCAAGATATGTCGCAGTCTGGGGCACCTGGGTGGCTCAGTCAGTTAAGCGTCCGACTTCGGCTCNAATAAAACATTAAAAAAATTTTAAAATAAGATATGTCACAGTCTAATTCTAGACTACATTTTCATCCTCATTGCTCATCCTATTATTTTTTCATACCCCACTCTGAACAAAGAATGTGACATTTGACTTAACAATGAAATTTAACACTTAAATCTAGAAAAGCATAGCTATATATGATAATTAAACCTTTGGTTTGATACCTATCTGTCACATCAGTTTTGCTTACCATTCCTCACTTATGCAGATTTTGGCCTCCACATTTTAAGTTATCATGTTTCTTTCAGGTCAAATATATATATTCTGTGTACTGTATAGAAAATTCTTCCAAACTTTTACAGTTTATCTCAAATATTGGCCAATCATGGAAACTTTTATACTTTCCATGGATGAATAATGGATCCTGTTCTGTACTCTCATAGAAGTGTGTTTGTATCATATCATATATATATATATATATATATATGTTATAACTATTTTATGGTAAATACAACAATGATAATGTCTTATTTTGCATTTACCAAGGTATCTGTCATAGTCCCTGATAGATTGTAAATATTCAGTTAATAATAGGTTGATAAATAAGTATAAATAACTTTTTAATTTAATGTTGGTACAATAAGTAATGGGTATGGACCATCAATAAATAAGTCTTCTGGAATATAAAAAGGTCATGGGGTACTTGCTTCTGAATCAAATTTCTTAAAATGCAAAGAAAATATTTAACCTCAGCCAAAAATATTCCTCATCCTGAGAACTTGGCCATAGTATAGTTTGGTTTAAAGGAGTTCTCATTGGAGTTTATGGTGCTTTCTCCAGTTTAAGTTCCATTTATCACTAGATCCCACCTTATTTAAGGAAAACCACCAGAAAAACTGAATTTCTTCCTGTCACTTTATTACAAACTTCACAGAGCTTCAGCTCTGACAGGAAACATCAACAAGCTCTAGGAAGTGATTGGCACTTCCCATCAATCAGAGCTTGAGTACAAAGTGAAGGGGAGGTTCTCCTCTATAGTGGATGTACTAGAGAGAAAACATAGTTATCTCAGGAAAGTTTATCTGTAAATGGCATTCCTTAATACTGTGAATGCAAATGACTTCCGCCCATTATTTGCTTTTTTTTCTTCTGAATTTTAGTTTGCTCCATCAAAGATAATAAAATATTAAGTGGTGTACAGGTTTTAGACCAGAAGGCAATAATCCTGATAATGCTTTTGGTATGACTGTGTTCTATGTGGCAGGATTATTTTAGGGTTAATTGGCCTTTTTTCTGAATTGCTTATGAAAATTCAGGATAGGTGTGAAATACCACAGTGTAGCAATTTGTATTTCCAACTATTAGTTTTCGTTAAGTTTTTCCAAATTTCTATTTTTTGATAATAAGGAATTGCCTTTTGTGCATTTATATTATTTTTCTGTCTTTTCCTTTGGCTGGGATTAATATTTTCATAAAAGTAGTTAAATTTCCTTATTATGAGTCTTTAAAATTTTTAAGAAATAAACTGGGAATTTATTCTGATAATCCAGTGCAAATTGTGTCCCTATACCACAGACGCATGCCAAAAAAAATCCCATAACTGAAGATTCATTGAATAGAAATTTGAATTGACAAATCAGGGAGTGTCTGGATGTGTTTTTCACATTTTACTCCTCAACCAGATTTCTAGCATCATGGAAATAAGATGTATGAGGCATAAAAGAGAGGATAAATATTTTCTCTCCATTTGATCAGTTTTGAAGCAGAGTTAATGAATGATTAAATTCAGTTTCTGAGGTCAGATAGCTGGTTAAACCAAAGGTAAAATCAGGGTCTGGGTAAATTGCCTTCACCTCTGACCAGATTTCCATTTCGCATTAAAGAAAATGTTTTTATTTCAGTAACCATTTTTAGAGAAACTTGTAATGAGCCCAATGAAGTGACAGCCACAGTCCAGTTCCTTTTCACAAATACAAACCAATACGTTACCTGAAACACTGAGCTTTCAGAGATACAATAGCAGAGAAGTTGAGAAAATGTAGAGGCATAGAATCAGTCGGTCCTCACTACTAGACAAAGCTCTCAATGCCCATACCCATACAGAATCAGTCATTTCCACTTCCTATTCATGAGAAATAATATAAAACAAAGGCCTTTAATCTTATTTGGTCAATTCTACGGTATCCCTTGAGTTCCTGTCTGTGACTAACTGAGAAAACTCTTGGTAGAAATAAATTTTTTATTACTAAAACTGCTTTTGACCTCTAGACCCTTTCTGGCCTTCACTTCAGAATTGTGTGTGTGGCACATGAATGAAAATCAGAGGAAACTGCAAGGTCACCAGGCAATGACAGAAAACAAAACAGTATCTGAGAGAAGAAAGATGCTAAAGCAAAAGCAGTTCTGCTCTCATTAGATAAACAGTCTCCCTCAGTTCCTCTCTTCCCCATTATAGTCACTGACAAGCATTGCATCATCTCAGAGAGGAGAGAGATAAGCAACCAGGGAACAGGGAAAAACAAGTGTTTGGGGAAGATTTTAGTACCTGGCTGTGTGATTTCTGGCCTTCGCAAATATGAACACAAGGTGTGTGGGAAAAAGGCTAGAAACGTGAATCTTTTGGGTACCAAAAATTCTTTATTTGAAAACAGACCCTACAAGCCCTTTTACTTGTCCTATAAATTGATATTAAAACAAGTATCTGGTATTCTGGTTTTAGTTTGAAGGTATAGAGATTTAGAACGAGCCTCATTCCCACCCTCACACAAGAAAAAAGCTGAGCAAAGTGCAAAGTAACAGCATTTCTGAATCCTTTGGAGAATTCAGTGGCAGGGCACGTCACTAACCCTAAATCTAAGAAAGACAGGTGCCTCAGGAGAGACAGATCTTGAGTATTTGCTTACTTGGGATGAAATAGGGCAATTTGGCTAACAACTTTTAATGTATTGCTGAAGACTGGGTGTGAGAGAGAGTGAGAGTATGAAGTCTCTGTGGATTATATACACAGGGGTGTTTTGTTTCATTTTGAAGACTTTTCATTCCACATATCCAACCAGGAAGTCACCAGGAGCACCTGGAAGAATCCTGAGATAGCTACCCTTGGGGTTTGTGGGGTTGACTGGGGAAGAGGAACAGCAGCCACTGAAGAAACACTGCCTGGACCATCATTCCTCTCTCTCCTAAAGGACAGAAGTCTCAAGACATTGGTAGAAACCTGCAAGAGCTGTAGAAGAGGAAGGAGGGAAAAACTCCTCTCCTAGAGAGTGAACAAGGATATGTGTTAGCTTAGCTCCACAGGGTTGGAGGGGCAGGAAAACTTGTGAGAACCTCACCCTGACATAGTATTTGTCTAAGACCAGTGCTTAATCAGAACATTAGAGAACATTCCCCTTTCCCACACTTCTCTACCAGACTAACAAGCCTAGAATAAAGACAGCAGTAAAATACAGTTGGGAGACATGCAGACTGTCTCAGGGTCAAAGCACAAAGGAGAATACACAAAGCAAAGGTAGGGTTCAGACATAGAGAAAATAACCTTTGGGAATGCTTACAGCACCCGAAAACGTAAGTAATTGCTAGAGAGATATAAAATCCATGGTCCCTGAGTGTAATAATAAGGCCAGCACAACTCAAACACAACCTAACTCCTGACTATATTAAAACAGACCCACACAACAAAAGATGCAGCACTAGGAAAGTCATGCTCATCTCCAAGCATTAGAAAAAGATTTACCTGAGTGTCTACTATCTTACATAAAATTTCTGACTTTCAATTTTAAAAAAATGTAATCCATAATGAAGCAGAAAATAAAAACAATCTCAGGAGACAAAATAATCACCAGAACTAAAATCAGATATGTCTCAGATGTTAAAATAATAAGACAGGCACATTTAAAGTAAATGTTATAAAAATGTTTTTAAAATGTTCTAATGCAGAAGGTAGATAACATACAACAGCAGGTGGGTGACTGAAGCAGAGAGTTGGAAACTTTAAAAAAGAATCAAATGACTGTGCTAAGAATGAAAACCATATTGAGGCACCTGGGTTCCTCAGTTAGTTGAGCGTCTAATTGTTGATTTCGGCTCAGGTCGTGATCTCACAGTTGGGGAATTCAAGCCTTGCACTGGGCTCTACGCTGACAGTGCGGAGCCTACTTGGGATTCCCTCTCGCCCTCTCTCTCTGTCCCTACCCCACTCATGTTCTTTCTTCTCTCAGGATAAATTAATAAACTTAAAATGAAAACCATATAACAGAGACAAAGAATGTTTGGTGGCTTTATCAGTAGATTCAACACAGCTAATGAAAGAACTAATGAATTTGAAGATGAGTCAGTATAAACTACCCAAACTGAAACATAGAAGTTGGTGGGGGAGAGTAAAAACAAAGAAATAGAAGAAATTATCCTAGAGTTGCAATTCAATATCAAGTAGCCTGATTAACACACACACACACACACACACACACACAAGATTCTATAGGAAGAAGAGGTAGAAAACAGAGAAGAAATATTTGAATAAACAATGGCTAAGAAGTTTTCTAAAACTAATTACTATACCAAACCAGAGATCCCAGAATTTAGAGACCTACAAGCAGAGTAAATGTTTCCTCTCTCTTCCACATGTAACTAGATATGTCATGTTAAAATTGCTAAAATCCAAACATGGAAAGAAAATGTTAAAAGAAAACCAGGGGAAAAGGTCACATTGTAGAGGAACCACACAAAGAATTGTCAGAAATTCATCAGAAACCATGCAAATATGAAGATGATGAAGGAACATATTAAAATGTTGAAATGAAAAGGAAAACACCACAAAAACCTTGTCAACCCAGAAATCTCAGTGCAGCAAAAATATCAAAAGTATCTATCAAAAATGAAGAAGAAATGCAACTTGCTAGAGAAACAAAAACTGAGCGAGTTCATTGCCAACAATCTTACTCTGTAAGAAATGTTAAAATAAGTTTTTCAAGAAGAATAAATATGAAAGAGAACTACACACCAACAAAATAAAGAGCATTGGAAGTGGAATAAAATTCATTTTATTACGTAAATATCCTAAAATGCAACCATCTAATACAGAAATGATAACTATTATTGTTTGTAGCTAGTGGAAAAGCAAATATGTGACAAAATATGTGACCCTGAAGCTTAAGGTTAGGATTTGAAATACACTGCCACAAAGTCCTTACAGTACACATAAAATGATATATTACTGGAAGGTAATTTTAGATTAATTTAATTTTTTATTTTAAGTTTATTTATTTATTCTGAGAGAGATGGAAGTAGCATGAGCAGGGAATGACAGAGAGAGGGAGAGAGAGAGAACCCCAAGCAGGCTTTGCACTGTCAGCACAGAGCTCACTGTGGGGCTCAAACTCATGAAACTGTGAGATCATGATGTGAGCCAAAACTGAGAGTCAGATGCTTAACTGACTGAGCCACCCCGGTGCCCCAATGTTTGATTAATTTAAAAATGTGTAAGCCCTAGAGTAAAATAAATAAATTAATAAATAACATAAGTGTCAATAAAAAAAGGTAAAATTAAATAATATCGAGAATGTTCAGCTGACGTCAGAAAATATAGGAAAGAAGAAAATTGAAATTAAGATAGAATAGAAAACATTTAGCAAAAATGATAGATTTTGAAAAGATATCTAATTGAAAATATGTCAATCAATATAAGAAGGTTAAAAAATTTAAGGATAATCTCAGGAATTTTAGAGTTTTATGTATTCTTTTTTAAAATATATTTTTCATGTTTATTTATTTATTTTGAGAGAGAGAGAGAGCATGAGGAGGAGAGGGGCAGAGAGAGAGGGGGAGAGAATCTCAAGAAAGCTCCACGCTGTCATCTTTGAGTCCCATGCGGGGCTTGATCTCAAGAACCATGAGATCATGACCTGAGCCAAGATCAAGAGTCAGACGCTTAAAGGACTGACCTACTCAGGAGCCCCAACTTTTATTTTTTCTTATGTAGACTATTCTAATCTTAAATTTTTTCCACACTGAATTGTAGAAATGAATATTTTCTATTACTTCTTAGGTCAAATTACACCAGAATGTGTGTTTCCTCATACAATATTGGAACAGAGAATTTCATTACATGCAAAATATATTGCTTTAAATAGCATGATTTATATCAAAAACTGATATTCAGCAAATATTTATTTAAAAGTCTACTATTTGCAAACTAACTGCAGTCAAATGGTTGGTTGATCCAAGAAAAACAACTGATAAGACTAATGATTTGATTAAGTAGACTGGATCAGCTGGGGAACTAGGATCCTGTGAAACATCCATCTTTCTCATAGGTAATCACATCAGAGTTTGTGAGAAACTGGTAATCCTAGAATCTTTGCAGAAATGTGAATTTTTTTAGTATATATTGACTCAGACTATATGAATTTGATTATATGAAGTCCATTTGGATTCATCAACCCCTATTAATTTTATTTGAAAATACATTGCAGCTCCGTTCACTCTGTTCATATTTTATACCCTGGTTTTACCCACCATTTTCTATCTGGGCAGTTGCAATACTTCTTATTTGATTTGTTTCAACTCCTACCTCCTTCCTGTGTAATTCTTTTTCCTTAATGCATCTGGAATTATTTCTTAAAAATTTATTTCAGGTCACCTCACTCCCCTGCTTAAATTATTAAATTATTTTCCTGTTATGGGAAGAATATAATCCAGACTGCCAACCACCACCCACAGATGCTGCATGATTTGGCCTTACCTACTGCATCAGTATCATCTTGTGCCTCTGAGTGCTTTTGTCACAGCACTTAAGCCATGCTCCTGGCTTCATATATGTAAAATATGTAAAATAATGAATTGGCTCACACACTAATGGTGTACGTTCCTATCTGAAGGCCAGCAGACTTCAAACCCAGGAGGAGCCACTGTTTCCACTCAAGTCTAACATTAGGCAGGAGAAAACTGCCATCCCAGCTCCAAGGTAGGAACCAGGGGGAATTTCCTTTTGTCAGGAGTGGGTCAGCATTCTGTTCTATTCAGATTTTCAACTGATGGGATGAGGCTCACCCACCATAGAGCAAGTAAGCTGCTTTACTTAGTCTATTGATTTAAATGTTAATATAATACAAAAATGCTCTCACCTGGAAAAATGTGAATTACCTGAATGAATTAGCCCTGTCATGTTGACATATAAGATAAACCATCACATTTTCTCAAGTCAAAGTCTTTCCTATGCCTGGAAAGCTCTTTTGCTAAACCATTATGGGACACCTTATATTCATCTTTCAGAATCACTTCCTCAGCGAGGACATTCCTGATTTACCAATGTCCCCAAGGTTCTTTAAATTATCCACTCATAGAGTAGTCTTCGTTTTACTACCATAAACTTTGTTCAGCATATAGTTAGGCATCTATTTTTTACTTTATTTGTTTAATATCTACCTTCTTTACTAGACATTAAAATCCATTAGAACATATACTGCCTTTCTCTTTTTTTCCCCTTCTGATTGCAAATTGTCAATATCTGGTATATGGTATACATTCAGTAAATAGATACGGAAAAATTAAATAGCCAGCAAGACCATTACAAAAGAGAGAATGTGCTATTCATGGCTCATTTACCTTCAGATTCAATCCCTGCTTTGCCCTGTTTCATTCTTATTATGGGGTCTGTCTACAGACTGCATCTTTCCGAACTCTGCTGTATACTGGCTAGCTTTGGCCAATAGGAACCACTAACCAGAGGTGAATAGCTAGGAGGAAGTAAGCAATCAATGTGTCTGTCTCCTTTTGCACTTCTCTCATAGCCTTTCCCCTTTGAGGCAGGATCTCTGTGGTTCTGGTTAAAATTTTTTTTTAATGGTTTTTATTTATCTCTAGGAGAGAGAGAGACAGCGTGAGCAGGGGAGGGTCAGAGAGAGAGGGAGTCACAGACTCTGAAACAGGCTCCAGGCTCTGAGCTGGCAGTCAGCACAGAGCCCGACGCGGGGCTCGAACCCACGAATTGCGAGATCATGACCTAAGCGAAAGTCAGTCGCTTAACCCACTAAGCCACCCAGGCGCCCCTCTGTGGTTCTGGTTTAAACTGGATATAGCCTCAGCTTCAGTAACACCAGCTCATCAACTGACCTCTCTGGCCTGGAGTACATAGCAGTTTTCCACTGTTGCCAGACTCTGGATTGCCCTGCTGTCCTCTGATTTGCATGTAAGCTCTCCTAACGTGTTTCTCATCTTAAATTCCCTTGATTTGAAACCAATACAAGTTTATGTCTCCAGGACTACACTCTGGCTGGTACAGGAATATTGGGTTCTTTGTCTTCAACTGTCAAGTCCTATTGGAAAAAAGATGAAAGAACAACAAGTCTTTGAATAAAGGTATCAGTGCGGGAATGTTGTTTGATGCTGACCTCTTACTACAATGCTTCTAAAGTGTGTCGCCGTATGAACCAAGTCTTATAGTCTGAAATATGGTTTGAAATGCTCCAGCCAGATAGAGTGGGTCTTAACGCAAGTCTTTCTAAATTCTCCAGAATATTAAAGGGAGTTACATTCGTTTGCTAGGCCTGCCATAGCAACACAGCACAAAGGAGGTGACTTAAAGTAACATCAATTTATTATCTCACCGTGCTGGTGGCTAGAAGTAAGAAACCAAGGTGTTAGTAGGTCCCTACTCTCTTTAAAGGCTCTGAGGGATCCTCGCTTGCTAGTTCCAGCTTCTGATGGCCCCAGGCACTCCCTTGCTTGTGGCAGCCTAACTCCTATCTCTCTTTCTATCTTCATACAGCCATTTTCCCTTTGCATGTGTGTGCCTGTGTCCGCATTTTCTTCTTCTTATAAGCACGTCAACCATATTGGGTTAGGGCCCTCATTGGGTTAATGTCCTCATCTTAACTTGATTACTTCTGAAAAGACCCTATTTCCAAATAAGAAAGGTTCAGTCACAAGTACTAGGGTTAAGATTTCAACATATCTTTTGGGAGGATACAATTCAATCCATAAGAGGAAGGATGTGGATGTTCTAAGATCTTTCTTTCTGTTCCTTTCTTGTGATACCCATTGGTCTTCCAGCTTCCAAAGCTACTGTCCAGTATATGGAGGAAGGCATATTTTTCCCCTAAATTTCTTCTCTAGGTCTTTGTCATTAATAAGCACTTCCTGAAAGTCCTCCATGAAAATTGTAAGAACTGGTATTTTGAATAGGGAATCAAAAATACGAGGACCCCCTGGCCTGTAGCAGTCCATGTGTGCAGCCCTTCTGCCCGGCTTGATCATACTATATCATGCTGCCCACTCCAAACCTGTTTACTGCCAGGCAACTACATTTATTGAACCTTTCATAGGGACTGAAAAATAGCCACCTCATTGCAGTGTCTGGCAGGTACAGCCCACACTGTAAACTTCTTAGTGATTCAGCAGTTCACATTGTAAAATATCAGAGTCAATGCTGAAAAAGACAATATTCTGTTGGCTTCCTGGAAATCCTGACCTCAAATCCCCTTCTAACATTTTTTGACCTACAGGGAATTAATTTACTATCTCTAAACATAGCCCCAAATACATTATTTTAAGATCTATTATTTACTGTACTGGTTAGCAAGCTTTTATCTCTTATTTATGATCAGGTAAGTTTTAATTGGAAATAGGTTGGAAGTCATCCAAGCTAGGTGGGTACTGTGGTCCCTGTTGTAAATTGATCTTACAAACACCTGCTTGTTGTGTGAAGTTATGCAAAATCATCCTTGAGCTGTTGCTTTTTCTTTTTTTTCCTACTTTCATTTTTAAACTTTTGAAGCACTGTGGAACTTGCCAATTAAGTCAAGAAAGCATAAATAAATCTCTCTGAATTTGAAACAGATAGAAGAATCTTTGCTGAAAGCATAGTTCTCTTGACTAAATTATAATTAATCATTTTCATGTCTTCGGAGGGTTTTTTATTGTTTTTACCCACAATGTGCTTGACTGAAAGAGTGTTAACCTGGTCTTAATAAATAAAAAAACAGGAGGTTGAACTCCCATAACCTAAAGGTAGGGGCCAGATAGAGGGATAGAAAAGTTGTAAAAACAAAAACAAAACAAAACAGGTCATAAATATTTTTAAATGCCTCTGGCCTGAAGTTCATATATTTAGAGCATGTTTGGTGTAAAACATTTTCTTCTTTATTCTGTAATACCATTATGGACTGGATATTTCTAGTTCCTTCATGTGATTTTGGAAACAGTGACTAAATGGTTTGGATTGAAAGGTTTCTGGAAGACCAAGTTAAGTCATTAAGTCTAATTGCTATTTGACTCTTTTTTTTTTTATTATGCATGTGTTGGTGACTCTATGTGGTTATTTTATTCGATCCAAAACAGTGTGACTTGAGAAAATCTGAATTTCAGTGTTGAAATAGTCATTCTTTGCATATACATTTGACTCTCAATTACATGAGCTAATAGAGAGGAACAGTTGCATGATTGATTCAAAGAAAAAGAGATTATTCACAATTGTCTTCAGATTGTATTTTATCACTTTTTGCTGCAGCAGAATTGCCTTACTCATTCTGTCTTGCTCCACATATTCNACAAATAAAACAAAAGGACTACAAAGGTAAAATATAATACTTTAAATTTTACCTTTCCTCTAGTTAATTTCTGCAATAATAGAATAATGATCATGAGGGCAGCTTTCATGCTTAGTTTTGCCCTTCCATTAGCTGAATCTTTCCCTTTGGCCCTGAGATGGTTATAATTCCTCATGGGAAGTCAAGCAAAATGACAGTTTAGAACACATAATGGGCCTATTGCAGAAGAATGGTTGTATCTATTGAGATATTTGATGGAAATTGCCTGTGGATATTTAGATAAGTAGCTTTGATCTCTTTGTGTCTATTTCTTGATCTGTAAAATGGGAATAAAGTTCTTCCCTGTTAGGTGCTCGGGACTGTTTTAAATCAAATGAATTATTAGCTTTGTCAAATGTAATCCATACTATAAATTTAAGGAAAAACAACTACAGAAGAAGATGTTCTATCACTGAGAGAACATAAGCCTGGGGTAAAAACCCTTAGATTCCATGTATCATGCTGCTAAACATACAAGTATTTGACTCACTTTGAATCACTGTGACTTTAAGAGTTGAAACATAAGGTGAGTTTTTTACTTACTAATCTTCCTCCCTTAGGCCATTTCAGCAGTGTCTTTTATTTAGATATTGTCCCACAATCATTTCTAGTTTGAAAAGGGAGGAATATGATGTTTTAAATTTCAAATGAGAGAGAAAACTTGGTAACAATATATGGTTATTTCTATTGTGATCAGAGGACTTTCTGAAAAACTTTAAAACCATTCATTCTCTTATTTATAAATTAATGTTTATGTGTTCATTCAATTAGTTAATGTATGGCGTATATATTTTTAAATTAGAGAAAAATTGTTAAGTACCAGACAGTGATGGAAAATGGTATTATAGTAATATAGTTGACTTGGATAGTAACATGAAATATGTGACCACATAAAGTGTTAAACCAAGGGATAGCACAAAATGGAATATAGTTGTCTATCATTGATAAGATGCACCAAGTGTTATGAGTTAGAGGGAAAAGACTTGCAATGGGTGGAATTGGAAATAGGCTTTGAAAGACAAGTGGGAAGTCTGATTTTCAAGACTTTATGTAACACATAAAGTGTGTTTATGTAACACATTAAAGAGTGTGGAATTTGTGTTATTGTTACTAGTAAGCTATTACTGTTTTGTGAATAGGACATTATTTTACTCATCTGCAAGTAAAATTAAATGTAGATTTACTCTACAAATATGATTTGGGTGAAGGAAGGATAGAGAAGAAACAGTGAAATAATCTGATAGAAGAACTAAATAGATGAACATACTATAAACATAGTAGAGGAAAAAATCTAGTAAGAATAGAGGAGACTGCTACACATAGCAAAACCAGTAATTTCTGTTGACTGACTGATTAATAACTAAATGACTTAAAAAAAAAGAAGTGACATAAGCATTTAAAACTACTTTGATATCAAGGAGATTCAAAGGCCACAGAATTTAAAGTCTCCTTTTCTTATTTTTTCTTATCCACAAGTCCTTCTCTTTTTATTTACGCTCTCCTTCCAAAGCTTATTGTGTAAATAAATATAGTAGCTTATGCTTGTTAAAATAATAGTTCTGATAGGCTGGGTTATGCTCTGATAACAAATAATCCTAAATATTAGTGACCTAACTAAAAAAAAAAAATTCTTCATTACTCCTATTTTGCAGTGGGACTGTGTAAGTCGTTAGGGTAGCCAACCTCTAGATCTTGCCCCAGCATTCCAGGTTACTTTGGTCCAATAGCATAGTTCATGCCAATATATAAATATTCCAGTGATTACTATGAAAAGAGAGATTTTTAGATTGGCTCTAAGATATGTCTGCTTGTAAAAGACACACTCTACTTCAGTTTATATTTCATTAGCCAAAGAAAGTTATGCAGCCACACCTAAATTCAAGGAGGGATTAGTACAGTCCTCTGTTTATACTGGAAGAAGAACTAGAAATACTGGTGAAGAGTATTCGTGTCCATCATTAACACTTATTACATGTCAGTAACTGTTCTAAAATAAATCGTATGAATCATGTATATATACATGCATTAATTAGCATAGCCATTCTTTTACATAGGGACAAATTATGTTCACCCTCTGCAGATGAGGAAACTTAGAGAGATATTGAATAGTGTTCTACTAATTCAAAGAGAAAAATGGATATGTTCCTAGTCAATATGGCTGCAGAGTGTATCCCTTAACTATGACTACTCTTAAGCCATTACTTCTCCAAGTAGTATTTGGATTATAAAGGAAACAAAACCTTAAACTAAAATAAATTAAATGCTAGCAAATAGAAAGTTGTGGTTCTCTGTGAGGAAAATTATAATGGCTATAAGTACTTGCCCATTTTCAATAAATCCTGCCATGGAGGAAATTTCTGCTCAATCTTGGTTGTAAAACTTAGTTCTCAGATGCAGAACAGAACAGAATTCAACTGTTAAAATATAAAAAGTGTGAGGTATTGGAATATTTTAAAGAAAACAAATAAATAGAAAGAAAGAAAACAAAAGAGAAAAGAAAAGAAGAGAAAAGAAAAGAAGAAAACAAATAATTCTAAAGGTAGTCATCTGTTTTGTCAGGTTAACAAAGAGAAAAAAAGCCAATTATCACATCAAAATTATATGGAGAAAAGAAATAACAGAAAAAAATACTATTTTTCCCCATATATTGTTCTTTCCCAGGGATAGTTGGTTTTATGTTAAACATTGTGAAAGGAAGTGGTTTAAGGAAGTCTCAGTTTATTTAGGAAAACAGAAAAAAAGTAGACTTGTAAAATGATAATAAATGCAAAATAGTATTATGAATAAATTATTTTGTGACATTATACTTGGGGGCTTCATCATTCAGGAAAGGCATATGCTGTCCAAGAAATATAGCCTCCAGAGTACATCATTTTAAGATGGAGTATTTAGTGAGCACATTAGCAAAGCTTAGTCTCTTATTTATGATCAGGTTGGTTTTAATTGGAAGTGGGCTGGAAGGCAGCCAGGCAAGTAGCTGTGGCCATTGGATTTCTTAGAACTCTGTAATATTGCTCTTTGAAAAGTCTGTACAAACTCCTAGATATGGGCAAGATATAATCAGATGTCTTGAAAATCAGATCAGCATTTTCTTTTCATAAAAAATCTAATCCAAAGGACAACTTTAATTTAGAGAGGATGTAAAAGTTCATCAGAGAAAAAGAATATGGCCAAAAGAAGGAGAAATATGTATTTTCTGATTATCCTCAGTGAAGGAGTTGAGAGTCTGAATGTGTGAACTTCTCCTCTTTAACTATATGTAATATTACAGCAATAGGATAATGAGAAGCTACAAGGCATCACAGCCACCCCCCACCCCGTAAAGACACTTATGACAGTACTAAAAAGCATCCCATCAACCCCTACTGGTTCCAAGAAATGGTTGGCTACAGAAAACACTCTGCCCTAACATTGATCAATCTTCCCGCTTTTGAAATGTCCCCAGACTGTTTAATTGCTCTCTTGCAGCCAACCATGGGCAACCAGGTCTTCCAGAACACCAATCAGGAAATCTCTCCACTTCTAAAAATCCCAGTGCCAAGAGCACTTGCCAATCAGAGATCGTCTCAGTATTTCTTCTTTTTGGCCTTGAAAAACTTACGCTCCCTTCTAACACTTTGGAATCTCTTTGGAATCACTTTGGAAATCAAAGTGATGCAAGACAAGATACTCTGGCAGTAAGTTTATAAATACAGAGCCTTTGTTAATGTTGTTGCCGTCTTACTTTTGTCTTTGACAGTTGTCCCAGTGCCACACTTGGATCCTGCCAGACCGACTTGTAATGCAGACTTGGGGGCTCTTGAGCAGGAGCAGTCCCCACCCAGGTCCCTTAAACTACAACTGCTCCTTCAGTCACCCAAAACGGTAAGTTTTCTTCACTGGGCCACTCTCTTTGAGTAAGAGTTCCTCAGCTGTTTACTTTCTTTGTTCATTCCTGGGTATTTGCATTTGTTGGAAGTTTCCTGTTTTGATTTGCATCCTTGGTAGCTTGCCTCTGCCTGCTGTATCTTTAAATGTTGTAGAAACATAAGAAGGAGAGAGTCTCAAGGTAAGAGTCTGTTGTTCCCACCAACTCCCAGGCTGAGGTTTTTGTGATTTTCTCCATATCTGTGTCCCCTGAGGGAAAAAACAAACAAAGACCACTTTGCTGTTGAACACCAATAAAACTGGATGAGATTCTCCTCCCATTCTGACTATTCATTCCAAGAGCTTAGTGTCAGTCCAGAAAGAGTATTCCTGGTGACGGTGGGGTGAGATATAAATTGCCAAATCTGTATTTAGAGGCAATTAACTTTTAGTTCAGGTACTTGAGACACAAAACACACCACGCAACTACTTTCCACTTACTATGAGCAGCTCTCATGGGTTCTGCTTAATGTAAACCTCCTCCACCTCAGAAATTTCCTGCTTTCCGTATGCGATATTATAGTGCTAACTCTGGTCCCTATTTCTATAAGTGGCACAATTTCACCAGTGCCATTTAGAGAATGCCAGTGAAGTGGGTCTCCAATGCCACTTTGATAAACATTTAATTTAGCAACTATTATTCATTTGAGAGATGTCTTAGGAGAAAGGGAAATAAAGTTTCTTTGCTGGCCCAATGGCCTAATTATTAATTGGTATATTGAAGCTTCTAAGTAAAATCCCAACTCCAAATTAACTTCTCTATAAGGTTCATTGGCCAATGTTAGAAAAGGTTTTGATGATATTAAATAAGGGACATTTTTCCCCGTTAAAACCACACCCCTGCGTATACCTCAAACTTCCTTGTACCCTGTACTCATTCTCACTGAATACCTTCAGGACTACATTTTCCCTCTCTGTTTCCTGAAAATTTCTCTCACAAGCTTCCTACCACTTTCATCTGCAAATTCCCTTTATGAATCCACACAGGTCATGAGCTTAGAACATCCTCACAGTTGAATTTAAACCTTGGTCCTAGGAATAATTAAGAAGGCTCTTTGGGGATTTTCCTAAGCCTCAGAAATACAGACAGCTAGTCAGTGGGCAACTTAGACTCCTCTAGAGGATCTATGACTTTGGCCTACCTGACTTTTGTCAATTAATCCACGTATTAGTTAGCACCTCAAATGCCAAGCTGTGGCCAACTTGAAACACTTCCTTGCTGAAAATCTATAGCCCTCACTCAAAAACTACACTACCCTTACTACCCCCAATATTCTAGAAAGATTAATAAGAACCAGTGACATTCTTGAGTTAAGAACAGGAAAACTCAGAAACTCTTGAACTACTCTGGCCAAAAGCATGGCCCCTAGCTGTTGTGGCCATCCAGTCCACCCCTTTGGAGGCATGTGACTTATCTCCCTGTGAATTTGTGACTGGAAGACAGATGCATGTCGGTATTTCACCTCTTACCCTAGATTGTACTTTTTTACATGCAGACATGGCAAAATAATGCAAAAGAATCGTGTATTATACCAGTATTGTCACTGACAAGTCAAATCTACCCTCCCACAACATTTTCCTGAATAGGTTTTTCATGATCTTCAAACAGGAGATTTTGTTTACTGGAAAATACATCAAAGTCTGTATTTTCAGGGTGTTAAATGCTATAGGGCAGTCTTAATGGACTGTATAATAGATGATCATCTACTACTTGACCAGACAACCAAGTAGTCTATAAAGATAAAATCTTCAAGGAAAATGCCAGTGATGGCATCCAACAGAGTTAGTGATGATGATCTAGTGATGATGACATAATAGCCTGAGTCTAGGTCAGTTTCTTGATTCTGATAGAGAAAAAGACCAAAAGCATCTTTTTAAGTGTCTTTTAAGATACTACCTGCCCTGGCAGCCACTTCCATAAGGGTCATTATGACAGTTGGACCACATCAAAGCACTCAAATCACCCCTACTTGTTGTAGGAACAGATTGGCCATGGAAAACTTAACTCTGAGGTTGAACATCCTTCCTCTTTTGACATACCCTCAAATAGCTTACTTGTCCTCTTTCACTCAACCAAGCATTGCCTAATGTACCTGAAGATTAGAAAGTCTTCCATCTGTAACTAATTTTGTGTCTGACTTAGTTTGTCTTTAACAATACCAAATGGAGGGGAGGCACCTGGGTAACTCAGTTGGTTAAGCTTCCAATTTCAGGTCACAATCTCACGGTTTATGAGTTCAAGCACCACTTTGGGTTCTCTGCTGTCTGCACAGAGCCTACTTCAGATCCTCTGTCCCTCTCTCTGTCTGCTCCTCCCTGTTCATGCTATCTCTTTCTCTCAAAAATACATAAACATTAAAAAGATTTAAGAAAAAGTACCAAATGGAGGGGCACCTGGGTGGCTCAGTTGGTTAAGCATCTGCCTTCAGCTCAGATCATGATCTCATGGTTCATAAGCATGGAGCCCACTTCAGATCCTCTGTCCCCCTCTCTCTGTGCCCTTACCCAGCTCTCTCTCTTTCTCAAAAATAAATAAACATTAAAAAGAAGAATACCAAATGGAAATATAAATAGCTTTACTTACCACTTGCCACTTTCAGAGACTGTGCTTTTCCCCATTCCTCTCATGTGATAGTCACAATAATGTGCAAATTAGGTATGATTCCTGCTTCATAGAACAGGAAACTGAAGCTCTGGAGAGAGTTAATAAGATGCTTGCAGTTACGTAGTAAAACGGAAAGGCCCAAGAAACTTGCCGGTTAAATAGCAAATTGGAGGTAGAGCCAGTACCGTAAGCCAGGAGTTCTGATCCGTAGTTAAGTTTACTTGGCTTTGCAATGCTAACAACATTTCTTCTGGATCCACATGGTTTCCTCTCAGGAAACATATTTTTTAAGACCCATATCCTGAGAAATCCAAAATATAAAATACCAGTTGAGCCATAGTGTATTCCTTGGGTTAGTTTCAGTAATTCACAAGGTCAGACAACAAAATTACATAAGGGAAGGTTAGAGTTGTGGGAAAGATGAGGATGTGTTGGGGAATGTAAAAAGTTATTCTATAAAGTCAAACATTGAAGACAGTTATCTTGAGTCTTGAGAGAGTTATTTTTAAAATTTGAGATCAAGGAGCATTTGGGTGGCTCAGTTGATTAAGCATCCGACTTCGGCCCAGATCATGATCTTGTGGTTTGTGAGTTGGAGCCCTGTGTCAGGCTCTGTGCTGACAGCTCAGAGCCTGGAGCCTGCTTCAGATTCTGCGTCTCCTTCTCTCTGCCCCTCTCTGCTCATGCTCTCTCTCTCTTTTTCTCTCTCAAAGAATAAACATTTTTTAAAAATTAAAAAAATTATAAAAAATAAAATACAATTCGGGATCAACTTTCAAAATGAAAGAAAACCTCTCCCCAGTAAGATGGAAAAAAATGCATATTATCTATTGGTAAATGGTTTATGGTATACACACACACACACAGACATACACAATGTTAAACTTTTTTCACTGACAATTTACTTCAAGTAAATATAAGTTTTTGAGCTACAATTGACCTTGAATGACATGGGTTTCAAATGTATGGGTCCACTTATATGTGGATATTTTTCATAAATATGATATAATACTGTAAATGTATTTTCTCTTCCTTATGGTTTTCTTAATAGCATTTTCTTTTATCTGCCTTATTTTATGATAAGAATACACTACATAATACATATAAAATAAAAACATATATTAATTGACTTTTTATGTTACTGGTAAGGCATTGAATCAAAGCAGCCTATTGGTGGTTAAGTTTTTAGGGAGTTAAAAGTTATACGTGTATTTTTGACTGTGCAGGGGTTACCCCTAAACCCACGTTGTTCAAGAGCCAGCTGTACTTTAAACATAAGAAAAGTTGCAGAAAATTAGAGTTCCAATATACCCCTCCCCAGCTTCCCCAGTAGGAATCTAATCATTGTGCATAACCATTGCACAATTATCAAAATGTGGAAATGAGGATTGGTATAATGCTATTAACTAAACTACAGAGCTAACTGAATTTTACCAGTTTTTCCTCTACTCTCCTTATTGTGCTCCCAGAGTCTATCTCGAATCCCACAGCACATTTATCAGTATTTCTCCTTAGTCTCCACCAATCTCAAATGGCTACTCAGGCTTTCATGTTCTTAACACTTTTAAAGAGTTATTTGTAGCAAAATGTTATTTGTAGCATGTTCCCAAAACTGAGTTTACCTGATGTTTTATTGTAATTGGGATGAGATCATAAATTTTTAGCAGTGATATCCCCCAAATCAAATTGTATACTTCTCCATACATTGTTATCAAGAAGTTCATGATGTTGCTATCTCTTATTACTGGTAATATTAACCATGTTCTCTTTATTAAGGTTATGTGTTTTGGGTTTCTCTACTGTAATGTTACATTTTGTTTTCACTATACTTAATGAATACTTTGGGGGAGATATTTTGAGAATATGTATATCCTTTAACTTAAATGTTATCCACTAATTTTAGATCCTTGTGAAACTTGTCTATGACAATTTTTACTATAGGGTTTATCGTATGGTGATTTTCTATTACCCTCTTTCCTTTTACATTTATTTATGGGATTCTACTTAAAGGAAGTACTCCTTTTCTTTCTCACATTCATTTATTTAAAAAATTATGAATACGTATCAGCATTTATGATATGAACTGATGACATGATTTGAGTATGAACTCAAATTTATTTTATGTCATAAATGTTACCTTTTTTAGTTTAGTTTCATACATATATTCTCTCACTCTTGTTTTTGTAAAAAAAATGGAAAGTTTTTGAAGAAAGGCAGATAACAAAATTATGCAAATAAAATATCAGATGCAATTACACTGAAAGTGAATTTCAATTACTTTTAAATTTGCTAAAATAAAAAAGTTGAAATTTTTGTATGCTCTTTGACATACAAATTGACATGTCACCTTAGACAATCCATGCCAACCTTACCTTTGATGACAGCACATTTTGATGAACTGATTTGATAAATCCAAGATTTATAAAACTAATGTAAGAAAGAGTCCTCCTGTCTCACTTTGCAAAATGAGGCTAGGTCGATGTCAAAGAACACCATTAGGGTCCTGTGAATTCTGTGAACAGAAATGCCCAAATAGTTCTTCAGTGTTTATAGGTATCTGGGTTTCCTGCCTACAGAGAAATCAATAAAAAGAAATACTTTTCTAAGACTGCTCCAGTAGAATTCTACTTCCAATATATCCTTCCAGTAAAGCATCTTTTTCAAAAGGAAATGGATATTTTTCTCTTAGGACATTTGTGGTGGTGACTAAAGCATGTGACTAGAAACCATCTGATCTCACAGGGGTTTTATACTGTTACAAAATGAAGGCAAGTGGCATATTTGACTATTTCTCCATAATTTGCTTCAAAACATTGAACTAAATAACATGTTCCATGAAATGGAAGATATCATCTGACAGAAGCCCTGCTTACATTGTCTTTCTCTGCTTTGAGTACAGACCAGCTTGATAATTTTTGAGCTCCGTATTTTCCCCAAGATTATTCCAATTCTACGTGGTTCCTTTTCTTGCCAAAAGGATTAGCAGTCTCAGATGCTGCACAATGAGGTTTTGCTTTGTTTGTTTTTGGATAAATTCAAGTTTGTGTAAATACAAATTTTAGAAATAAAAAAAAATTCAGTCCCCACCACAAACACACAAACATACATGTGCATGCACGCACACACATGCACACTGTCTGGTGCAGTGTAAAGAGGAAGATAAGCATGTTTATTAGTTACATGTTTCCTTTGGTATGGATGTTGCAACACAAGAAGCACTATTATCTCATCTGATACAGTGGTGAGAGAAAAACTAAACTGACTTATAAATGTCAACACGTACCCCTTTTCTATCATGTTATGGCATCAGCTGGGCTCTCTGTATAAAGTAAAGCTCATACCCATGCTCACAAGGTTTCCCTCTTCCCAGGAACATCTTGCCAATGTGATTTGGTGGTGATGACTGGTACATACAATCCTATAGTACCAGTACTATAGCCTTCTAATGCTGGAAACATTACATTAACAACATAGTTTCGATGTAATTTAACCTTAAGTACTTTTCCTATTTCTATTCTCAAATAATAACATGTCACAGAAAAATGTGTTTGGGGTGTGTGTGTATGTGTGTGTATGCGTGCTTGAATTTGCTAGATTTTTGTTTCATTTTCTGGGTCATCTAAATATACTAATGCCTCCAATCCTTAGTTAAGAGAAACCCCTGTCTTGGAAACAGAGGACTTACTTATATAATAGCATGGTATTTCTTCGACTTGGTGCTATAAAGAATACAAAGGAAGAATAGTCTTTCGGGCTGTCTCCCTCTTTCTACACATATATCTATGCTATATTATGTATAATGTATGTATGTAAAATATATATACACAATATATAATTTGAAGTCTTGTTTTACAAGAGCTATATGATTATTATTATACCATAAACACTTGTGGCTTACATATAGAAGGTAGTCAGTGGATATTGGATATGTGCAACTTTGATCATGGTTAAGAAAAGAAAGAAGTGAAGGGTGAGTTGAATTCAAGGAAGAAGGGAACTCCATAGAAGGGAACCAATGTACGGACTGTATGAGAAGATAAGGTGGGAACTCAGATGTGGTATGTGATCATGGAGTGCGTTGCAGGGCAGGGCATAGTAGGACATCTAAATGGGACAGCAAGGCAGGTTGTCAGGAGGGAAAACAGAAAGCATCCTAGCTTCTCTCAAACAGAACCCTTTGTTCAGAGATGTTGAAAATTCCTAATTAAAAAGAAAGACTACATTTCACTATTCCTTCAAACTTATCTCTTGTGTCACTGGTGTGAAGTAACTCAGGGGGGAATGTGGTTTAAACAAATAAAAGTATTTGGGGAAGTTTATGATGAAATCAATCCACAAATAGCACCAACATATTCTTTTCTCCATAGGTTATGTCTGTGCTTTGCTTTCACATGAGAGGGATAGCCCTTTAATCAGCGATTTAAAGTTCAGTCATGAATTTTCTTGCCATGGTCCGTACCTCCACCTTCTTTACCTAGTCGATAAAATTATAAGGTTATTAATTCATGTACCTTTCTAGTCTTATAAAGCTCTGCATTCAAGTTCATTGTCCAAACACATAAAATGTCTTAAATTCTCCATGTTACATACTGCAGTAGGTTTTAAAACAGGCAGTGTGAAGGTTTGTGGGGGAGGAGGTACACTTTTATGGCTGTACTGATTTAGTTTAAGCTGGAGACACCAAAGGCTTTGAAATGCTACAAACTTTCCTGAAAGGGAAAGCATTAAACACCATCCTGCCCTTACTCCCCTCTCATGATGTAGATAAAACATAATTTCCAGGGTTTAATGGTGATCCCCCTGGGAACTTTGAGATCCATAAAGCATTTTGTTATGCTGCAACAGAATAGCGTTATATCCTCCTCCTTCTAGCAGAGCAAGCCCTCCAACGCCTACCCGCCCCGGACAACTTCAGAAATCAAATGTATCACTTGGTACTTTTCATCAGCCCTTAAAGAATAGAGTAGGATGATTTTTTTGCTTGATGCACCAAAATTTTTTAACAGTCTATTTGTTGCACATGAAAAGATGAGTGTGCCATGCAAGATTAATAGATTAATAAGTGTAAGATTTGGCCCGCTGTCCACTACATCCAGAGGAAAATACGTGCAAATCACTTCAGCTGCTGGTACAAGGTGCTGAACCATGTCTGTCCAGGAGCAAGGTCACTGCCTTAAGCTGTTCAGCTCTGTCTCTGCCTCAGGATATCCCTATCATGACCATAGTCGAATAGATAAGACTGTGAGAAGCAAGAATGAAACTTAACTGAAGGGTAGATTCAGACCCTTAAATCTTCAGCAGTTCATGAAAATGAATGTCATCCTCGACTCTGTCTCTCTAGAAAAGTTAAATAAATATCTTGGCAAGGCAGTTATTAAAATGAAGGTGTTTGTGTTTCTCTCCCCCAGCTGTTTGAAAATGAATGCTTTAAAGTGAAATGAGTAGGGGCGCCTGGGTGGCTTAGTCGGTTAAGCGTCCGACTTTCGCTTAGGTCATGATCTCGCGGTTCGTGGGTTCGAGCCCCGCGTCGGGCTCTGTGCTGACTGCCAGCTCAGAGCCTGGAGCCTGTTTCAGTCTGTGACTCCCTCTCTCTCTGACCCTCCCCTGCTCACGCTGTCTCTCTCTCTCTCTCTCCTAGAAATAAAAAAAGAAAAACAAATAAAGTGAAATGAGTAAATCCATGCCTTCTAGGCTGGTGTACAGTGTGGTTATATTCGCTAGTATCTTTCCTACAAACTCTATTCTGAAAAGCCAGACCTATCCTGCACCGTAGTGTTAGATTGCAAAGGATATAAAAAGAATTGAAGCTGGAAAATATCTCCTCTTCTTTCACTCAAAGATGCCACTAGATGAGGAAGAGAGAACTGGGGTCTAAGACTTGGATATTTCAGAAAGCAAGAGGCATGGGAAAGATACTGATTCTTGGTGAGATAGGGCAGGGATGAGGGGCTACTATGTGCTACATAAGAACAGGAGAAATGACATACCAGTTCAGACCTAATGTTCAGTCAGAGAAGGATTATGTATCTGGGAAGGCTTGGTATTATATTTTTCTGAAATAATTCTCATATGTTAAGGACAAGTCTTAGACACATGGTACATGTTTTTGAACTTTTACATACAATATTGGTTGACTCCATTAACATATCAAACTATTTCTATACCCACCTATATTTTCAACATGTCTTTATTAAATGTATGTAATCTAAATTCATATTACCAAATACAGGTTCACATTGTATTTTCAAAGTTCTTCCTATGATATATGGATAGTAAAACTATTTTTTCCTCTACAAAGCTTCAGGATCAGGTTTGCTGATAGGCAAATCTCATCAACGACAGGAACAAACTCTGTCCCAATCATAGCTACTGGAGGTGTTCCATTTTTACTTTAGAAATGTTAAAATATAAAATAAGTTTAGGGGGTGCCTGGGTGGCTCAGTCAGTTAACCATGCAATTCTTGGTTTCCACTCAGGTTATGATCTTGCAGTTTTGTGGTTCAAGCCCCACGTTGGGCTCTATGCTGAGAGCATGGGGCCTGCTTAGTATTCTCTCTCCCCATCTCTCTCTGTCCCTCCCCTGCTCATGCTGTCTCTCTCTCTCTCAAAATAAATAAATAAACCTTAAAAATAAATAAATAAAGTAAGTTTATACTTTAATTGGAGTGGAATTATAAGGTTACATTCCTTTTCGTTAATATCTTCATTGAAATCTGGTTTCCATTTGTAATGGGCAGTCTCTTCATTCATGTACACAAAAAATATACATTGAGCACATGCTGTATGCCAGTCACAATGCTGAACTCTAGAGACTCCTGGGTGAAAACATAAAGTGTCTTCTTTAATGAGACCCATGAACTCATGAACAAATCACTATAATTAAATATACTATGTACAAAAATTAGTATTATATACAGAGTGCGTGTAATTACCAGAGCTCTCTGGGCTTTCATTTTAGTATCCTCATTGCCATCATCACACATTTTGGGAGAGGCTTATAAGTGTGTGTAGAAAAGAAGAGGTGGTGATTAAGGATCACAAAAATGCCAGTGAAGTCACAGCGTATGGGTAATAGCATAGTAAGTCTAAGCAGCCACAGTATACCTAGACCTGCAAACTGAAAGTCCGTGAAATGTTCTTCTTTAATTTTTACTGGTATCTTTTATTCTATGAGCAGTCTTGTGTTCTTCATATTTTTATAATGAGAGTCTACTGGGTATTGTGGCAGCACATTATTGAATATTTTCCTTCCTATTTATCTTGCCTCCACCTCCAATAAATAAATAAATAAATAAACAAACAAACAAGCAAATAAATCAAACATGCTTTATGTTACTAAAGAGATAGAGGATTCCATTTACTAAAATATCTAAGAATATTTGCTAGAAAATATTATGTTGTAAGGTTGGCTTCATTTGAATTTGTGATTCTGCCAATAATCTAAAATATTATTGGGATACCTATTACCATTTATGTGTGAAACACAGCTCTTTTGTACATAGGTAAGTTATCTTCTTAGATGTCCAGTGAGCATCAGAAACATAGCATATCTAAGATAAATCTTACATATCTTAGATACTTTAAATCCCCCAAATGCTTATCTTTCTCTCAATAAATGCAACTATAGCTCACCTAGTTGTACAGATGAATCTTTCCACCTCTACCACCTCACATAAAGTGGTAAACAATGTAGTCTCATTTTTGCCATTACACATCCTGAATCTATTTCCTTCTCACCAATCACATAGCTCCTTTTTTTTTTTAAGTTTTTTTATAGTTTATTTATTTTTGAGACAGAGAGAGACAGAGCATGAGTGGGGGAGGGGTAGAGAGAGAGGGAGACACAGAATATGAAACAGGCTCCAGGCTCTGAGCTGTCAGCACAGAGCCTGATGCGGGGCTCGAACCCAATAACCATGAGATCTGAACTGAGCCGAAGTCAGACGCCAACCAACTTACTGACTGAGCCACCCAGGCGCCCCACATAGCTTCTTTTCTAATATAAGTCGCCATCATCCTCTCTCTACTAAAAAACTGTATTAGCTTTCTAAGTGTTCCTTTCACTTCCCTTCTTCATCCCTGAGTCTCTGTTCTCCACACAGTCACTAGAGTAATCATTTCAATGCCCTGCCCTCAAGTTGCCATGGCTTCCTGTAACACTTAATATAAAATCCAAACCCTGAACAATTCCCCACAGGTCCCAGCAGGAGCTAGCCCTGTCCCCTACTTTCATGTCATCACTCTCTCTGCCATGCTCTCTCGGCTCCGGCCACACCAGCTTTCCGCCTGATTGATGCTCAGGTAAATTAAGCTCCATCCTGCTCTACTGTCTTCACTCTTCCCTCTTATTAGCAGTCTTTCCCCCCAAAATTATGCAGGATTTGTTCTTTTACTGTTTTCATGTCTCTGCTGAATTTTCCCATCTTGATCAAAGGTTCTCTGTTTAGTTTATTGAAAACAATTCTTCTGGCATATGCAGACTTCTTATCTTGCTTTATTTCTTATAGCATAGAAATTTTCACATATTGTATCATTAGGTGGTTGTAGTATTTTGCTGTCAGCCAGACCAGAATGTAAATCATGTGATGTCAACACTGATTTACTCAGGATTCAGAAGAGTGTGTATATATAAGTAGATGCTCAATATATACTAAGGGCTGATGAGTCAATAGATTTGAATATACCTATACAAAATGAGAGGATGATGAAATATATTGAAAGACTTTGATCAAATCAGAAGACCAGAATTCTCATTCAGACCTGTCTCTATCTAGATAGGTGATGGTTCTAGAAGTCACTTCATTCTTCCAGGGCTCCATTCCTCATGATTATGTATCACAATTTCCTTAGGCCTCAACATTATGAGAATGAGTATAGAGTCCAATAATAATCTCAAGACTTTGCTCCAGAAAGCCTTCACAAAACCAACCTGTTGTCATCTTGCCATTTTTTTTACTTCTCTGTATGTGTGCGTACAATGCATCCCTGCAGATGAGCAAAGTGACTGCAATATGGGAACACCTACCAGAGGGGGTATCATTCCTCCAGGGTCTTAGCAAGAAGACTGATCTCTTCAGGGCTATTGCCACTGAGGTTGCTGCACTGTATGCTGACAATGCCCAGAAGGAACTGAGTGAAATATGCATTTGTAATTATTCCTACTCTCCTGTGATAACCCATTTATCCCACAATTCTAGGCATCTGAGAAACAGACATATACTGTGCGCTCCCTACTTTCCCCTACCAATATTTTGCCCTTGATTTTCCTCCACGTGGGAGGGTGAGTCCAGACTGGCTCATGATGGCATGCATCTGACAAAAACCTAAAATCTAGGATGTACATAACTGAGGCACAAGCCAAGAATGCTACTGAAAAGAGATCGATGGGATTGACATGTCTCTAAACATGTAAAATTTGTAATAGAGAGCCAATATGCCTGCTGTATTTCTCTTATTCTAATTCAGTAATGCAATTTTAGGTAGTTTCATATTTGCATTGCTAATAGCCCTCCCTCAAAGTGTGTTGACACTGTAGGTCTTCAGAATTTCTTTTTTCCCCCTTGCAAAACTTTGCAAGGAAGCTAACTTTTTAATAAAGGTTTTAACACCTACATAGTTTCTCAGAATTCCTTTAAAATCTCAGGGATTCAATATTACCCTTATTTATTTAATTAGAGAATATCCTTTGGCAGCAGGGGTGATAAACCTTCTGGAAGCCACCAGAGGCAAGCACCTGCTTATTTCTAATGTTTGCTTCTCTTCCACCCTGCCTGGAGAAAGAACACCCTTCCAGAGGAAAGCTGGAGGTTTCTGTCAGTGAGGATGTCAAAAGAGCCTTTAGCAGCTGGGTGCCTCCCTCTCCTCTCCCTTTGCCAGCTGCTCAGAGCCTTCCCTTCAACTTGCTTAGAGGCCTTGAAAGTTCAAGAGTACACTTTAGTCACCACTCCCCTCCCAAAAAGTACAAAGAAGAATGCATAATGTATGATAATGGTCAAACTAGTAAGAATTAAAGTAAATGGTGTGATATAAAAAGGGTTTCAAACAGGTTTCATAATTCTGCAATTTGTTATACAAAGTCAATTTTTCCACTTGCAGAGCAAAGTTGCCTGGTGGGTTTATTGGTTCACTCATTATTAGGTATATATCACTTTTATTGTTTCCCATTTTTATCGTTTATTAAAAAAAGACAGCATTCATGAATAAAACATTTTGGCTTCAGGCTGCCATACACTGAGGTTGGTCAGAGGGATTATACTATACTTGATTTAAAATAATAACCAAACATACAAAGTAGATATAGCATACTATGAGATAAGATAGCAGCATATAGGTGGAGTCTTTCAAACTACAAAGAGACATTTGTATCTCTGGTAGATTCCTCAGCATCAGTCTTTTTTTTTTTTTTATCCCTGTAAATGGGACCTCTCTCATGTGTAGTATCTTCTTCTAGGTCATTTAGTGACCATGCTCACCTTGGTTTACATCCGATCATTATGGTTTCTTTCTTTCCTTCATCACAGAAGATGCTGATGCATCTGAAGTGAAAGTCATGTGCTGCAATGAATTAAGTGGAGATGTGTAGCCTGATGAAAGTACTTAATTTTAGCACTTTTCAATCACTCTGCTCATTTGAAAGTTCATAGCTAGGCATCATCAAGAGTCTATTAGAACTCTATGAGTAATAGTTCTATGCATGCATACATTAATTTGTGGCATATGTGGTATCTTTATCCTACTGCAGAGTGTTCTGGAAATGTCATCAGGAGGATGTCCTAGACCTTTCATAGGCTGTGGGGCTAAACCAGGATAAAAAGTGCATAGTTAGGCCAATTTGCCAGAGGTTGTTTGTTAGTTTTGTGTCTGCACTGGGAGTTAGGCTAACCCTATGGTTCTAGCTCAGAGCTGTCCACTACTGTGATGGCGACCGTTGTAGAAATATGAGCTAGTCATGGGCAAAAAGGATATTAGAGGAAAACAGAAGAAAAATAGTGAGGCTGAAGATGTTTTTTTTTAACTCTGTCTTTCAGGCTTAACATCTGGGTTTTCTATTCAGAGTTAATTTTCTATCCCTGTCATGAAAGTTTTAAAAAATATGTTTTTTTAAGAAAAAATGAATGAGGGGGCACCTGGGTGGCTCAGTTGGTTAAGCATCTGACTTCGGCTCAGGTCATGATCTCAAGGTTCCTGAGTTCCAGTCCCGCATCGTGCTTTGTACTGACAGCTAGCTCAGAGCCTGGAGCCGGCTTCAGATTCTGTATCTCCCTCTTTCTCTGACCCTCCCCTGCTCATGCTCTCTCTGTCTCTCTCAGAAATAAATAAAACATTAAAAAAGTTTTAAAGAGGGGCGCCTGGGTGGCTCAGTCGGTTGAGCGTCCGACTTCGGCTCAGGTCATGATCTCAAGGTTCCTGAGTTCCAGTCCCGCATCGTGCTTTGTACTGACAGCTAGCTCAGAGCCTGGAGCCGGCTTCAGATTCTGTATCTCCCTCTTTCTCTGACCCTCCCCTGCTCATGTTGTCTCTATCTCTCTCGCAAAAATAAATAAAATATTAAAAAAAAATTTTTTTAAAGAAAAAAATGAATGAAACCTAATGAATTATCCATTTTCTGTATTTGATGAATTTGACTTAACATATTGGTGTTACATGGTAGAAACCAGGGGTAGAGCAGGCAAGGGAACACATCTATGACTGCAGTTGTTACTTTTCAAGCTGATGAACTTTTCAAGATTGTTAACCATAGTTTTAATTTATCTTAATAAATTAGAAAACTAAACAAAATAATGAACTCCTTTTCAGTTAAAAGCCAATTGCACTGATACTTACAGTACCATGAATTAGCTTGTTATTTTGTCTCATCATACCAACTCTTTAGTTAGGTACTTGTTTATTTTAGATTAGTATTTTATCTGATTATCTATACATGAACATGGCTTTTTTTTTTGGTGGTGGTGGTGGTAGTGGTGGTGGTGGTGATGATGATTTTTGGGATTGAAGTAACATATATAAAAACATTTGGTAGATTGGTAAATTAACAGACTTTCCAGGACTGTAGACTATGTTACTAGTAAGAGATTAGGATCATACTGAACAGACAGCCATGTTTTCTCATAAACTGCTAGCTAATATCATTCCATTCCCTTGTAGAGCACAAGCTCACAGGTCCCACATAACAATTGAATTTAATGTGCCAGAGGCAATGGAATCTGCTTTTAATTGGAGTAATTGCAATTTCAAAAAGTAATCAAGTCAGTCTGTCAAGCAAAACTCAACTCACAATCAATCATTTTGACCACTGCCACTCACTGGATTCGTGTGATATTTAACTGAAATATAATGAAAATATCCAGTGTTCTATTTCTGTGTATGTGACATAAAAATCTAATCACTAGAACAGTATTTTGGCATTTTATGGCCTTACTCAGATATCCAAAGCAATCTATCAGAAAAGCCAAGACCTGTTGGAAAGAGCTGGTTTAGGTTAGCCTTTGCCCTAGAGTAAGAAAAGAAAAGCACAATTTTTTATAATCTTAGATAATATGCAACCTAATTGGAGAGCCATCGTGTGTAATCGGGCCACTCTGGAGAAACTATCTATTTGCACTATTTAGGAGAAAGAAGCTTAACCAGAACATAAAATAAGGGAGCCCCCAACCTTGCTTAGCTTATCAGTGATGTAGCAAAGCCTGCAGCTTGCTTTCGAGAAGAGGCCAATGGACATCAGATACAGAGACAAATGCTAGCATCAGCAGTGTGTTATAAATGTAATCTGTCAAAACCTTCCCTGAAGACGCAAAACTTAAAGACCTAGTAGATTCTCAAATGTCTAAAAAGGTGATTTTTTGTTTCAGTTTCAAAATAATATCTTGTCTTCTTCAGAGACTGGGTGTAGGTTCCCTTTGAAGTTCTATTCTTCCAGAGCAGTGCACAGAGCAAAACATAAATTTTTCCTAGATAGGGTTTCTTTATATTATTTTCTTGAAATTTAAGTTCTTCTTTTACTTTCAAGTTATGTTGAGTCATGTATAATTAGGTTAAAATTGATATATTGATAAACAAAAGCTATTACTGATGAAACATTGTGAAAAGCATAAAACTGATATATCATTGCATATATAACGATAGAGCTTGTGGAAAATAAACAATTCTGGGTCATCATGCAATAAATACATCATATATTGTCTTTATCTTTTAACTTGAAAGACTTTCAGGTTGGATTTACACTTAAAAAGTTTAGGAAGTGATGTCTAAAAGCTTTGGGTACATATTTACCACGGGAAGGAAATATAAGAAAGTCATTGTGTTTTGAGAATACAGATGAAAAGTAAACCAATTATTTTCTATTTCCATTTTCCTATGTGTAAATGAAATAGAGCTTCATAGAGAGAAAGAAGGTGGAAATACTATTTCAAACTGGTTTATGACAGAAGAATTTCCATTTCTGTTTGTAACAAAAAAGGTATAGGCACTTATGATAAAGATAAATAGGGATTATAAGGAAATATTGTCCCTTGTTCAAATATTCAGACTTTGGCAAGTTTCCATGTAAATGATAGACAGCAGGTAAGCTGGGCCAAGATGAATTAAATGCACTGGTCCATTAACAGAACACAAAAATGATGTGCCTTATCCATGTTCGTCAGTAATCAATAGTCACTTAAAAATCAAACGAGCCCAAGTCATGAGCTCTGTCCCTCCTTTTCCCATGTGAGAAATGTGAAATTTATTGCAAAATTGTTGGGGGAAAGGGTAGGTGCATGTTTGTAATTCAATATCAGATACTCAGAATGTACTCACAACTTCATTGTTTTAACAAATACATATCCTTACAAAGATTTGTTAGAGAATATTATTTATATTATTAAAGTAAAAATTAGAAAAAACTTAAATACCCCTATTAAAGGAGGAGGAACACAGAGGTATATACTATCCATAAGATTTGATAATATATTTAATAGGAACCCATACTTTAAAAAAATACACAGTACAAGACACTGCTTATGATATAAAGTACTGTGCAAAAAGCATAACTAAAATCTGGGTGTGGAGTAGCATATTTTTTAAAACATAATAATTGAGGGGCACCTGGGTGATTTAGTCAGCTAATTGGCCAACTTCATTTGGCTCAGGTCATGATCTCACCGCTCATGGGTTCAAGCCCTGCGTTGGGCTCTGTGCTGACAGCTAGCTCAGAGCCTGGAGCGTGCTTCGGATTCTGTGTCTCCCTCTCTCTCTGACCCTCCCCTGCTCACACTGTGTGTGTGTCTCTCTCTCAAAAATAAATAAACATTAAAAAAATGTTTTAAAAAAACATAAAAATTGAATGAAAATGAAAACTCAGTATCTGTAGCACTGTTTATAAGTAATTCTCTGAAATTCTGAGATTCTAGATCATGAAATTGTAAGCAATTTTCTTCCTTTCGATTCTCCTAAATTTTACACTTTCCAAAATCCTTTTCCACAAATATTTATTATATTTGTAATTATAAAAGTAATTGTTTTGTGAGTGTTCCACAAGGCAATCAACCATTTCTAATACATTTTAACTTGATAAACAAGTGATGTCTTGCAATATGAGTAGCACATGATGCCAGATGTCACATGATCACAACTGAGCCAATCGTTCTTCTCTCTCTCACTGCAGGATTGTGGATGATCATCTCCCATGCTCAGATGCTCTGTCTCAAGCCACGGTGTTTGGCAGAAATCAGTGATTTTTCAGAATGTTGGGAGGGGCCCACACTGGCACTAGTATATTTTTTTGTCACTTCAAAGGATCTATGGACAGTCCTTTGCTTTTCCTTACAAGAGTAAGCTTACGAATGCTTTGCTTCATTCTAGGTCAGGCTGCCTGCAGACATAGACCCTTTCCTCTGCTGCCTTATTGCCCATTCCATTAAATACAGTATATGACAAAAGTTTATTAATACTGCACTGTAGTTAACATCTGGGTGAGCATATACAATGGCCCCCATGCAGAAAAAGTTTGAAAAGAAAGGGGTAAGAGGAAGGAGTTGATTATGGTGAAAGTTAAGAAGGAGATCATTAACAAGTATGAACGAGGTATGCAAGTGGCCGAAATTACTAGATTTTATAAGAAGTCTATGTCTGTATCTTGTCTGCAGAGGAGAAGGAGAAAAAGGCAGAGGAATCCTTCACTTCAAATGAGATTAGGGAAATGTATAAAATGTGGGAAACAGTGCAAGCTTTTTATAGAAAAGCACCACCTGAATAAATCTATAGCAGTGTGAGCAATGATACTGTTTAACGACAATGCAATGTCACATTTCCACAAAATCCTCAAAAGGAAGCAAAAGCAAGTGTCATTGTATAGGTTCCTTGTTACAACGGCACGAAAAGAAAAGGATTCCATGGAGTCAAGAGATAGCAGTGATTCCACTAGTGATAGTAAAAGTCGTCCTACACAATAACCCTCCTCTCATCTCCCTCACACCGGTCATGATGGTTTTCAAAGGTAAGTGCAGGTTAACTTGTTTATTTTTCTGTATATTTTGTATTTTTTATTATTTTATATTATATTGCAGTATTGTCACCATTTTTATATGAATTTTCTGGGTCGTGGAACGAATCATCTGAGTTTCCATTATTTCTTACGAGGAAATTCACTTTGATATACAAGTACTTTGGATTACAAGCATTTTTCTTGAGTGAATTATGCTCACAAACCAAGGTTTTGTTGTACTGTAAAAGTCATATGAGAAAGTGTGTAATCTATGGGTGGCTCATGCATTTCAGACCTTCACTTTTGGAAAAACAAGTCTGAGGTCATCTTTCATTTCTATTTGTGTAGTGATGCTAGTTTCTTATATGAGGAAAGACCTATTAATTTTGTCTGTTATCTCTATTTGATCTCTTGACTCAAAACCTATCATAATTAATTATGATTTTATAAAAATATATATACCATCTCATATATGTTAGATATTTTTCTTGGATCTGAGGATACAGTTGTAATAGAAACAAAACTCCAGGTTTGTAGCAGAATTCATATTGTAGGTGAGGAATCTGAAAAGAAGAAAAAAAATCCCCAAACTATACATCTATTTATGTATCTATATATTTATACATGTCTATACCTATTTATTTATTTATTTATATGTCATTTCAAGTGATAAATGATGTGAAGAAAAATGAAAGAAAGTTAAGTGAGGGAGCATGATAGGTGAGGATGGGGTCAGGTAGGCTGGACAATGAAGACATCTCTGATGTGTTAACATTTGAGATAAACTTGAATGAAGCAAGGAAGTAAAGAATAAGATGGGTTAGAATAAGAACATTTAGAGCAGCAGAAATTGAAGTGAAGGGTTCTAAGGTAGAAGTCAGTTTGGCATAAAAAAAATCAGCTAAGAGGACATTATGGCTTTGCAGAACCAAAAAGTAAATAAGGACATGATGTTCGAAAAATAGGTAGAAACAAGGTTATAAGGCCTTTTTTTAAAAGAAAGATTAAAACTTAATTCTAAACATTATGGGAAATAAGTGGTGGGTTTTAATAGGTAGTACTATGATATAATTTATCTGTTATTTAGATTGTTGGTTTATTGTATAGAGAACAAACTATAAAGGGATGTGTCAAAGACAAGGAAAAAATTAAGATTTATTGTAGCAATCAAGAATGGAGAAGATAGTGGCTTGAGCTAAAGAGGCAGTAGGGAAGTGGCAAAATTTGCCCAGGTTTAGAACATATTTGAATATGTATTTTATGTGGGATATGAAGGGACAGCAGGTGTAGGAATCAACAATAATCTGTAGATTTTTTTTGTCTAAGCATCTGGGTTCATGGTATATTTACTGTGTTCAAAAACCTGGGAAGGGCAGGTTGAGGTTTCTGAGGAGGAATCCAGAATTTAGACATGTTAATTTTTATTTGTGTATTAGATACTTATGGGGAGGACATTGAAAAGATACTAGAATATTGAAGTTTGGAACTGAGTGAAGAGATTGAGGTAAAAAGGTAAATTGGGAATAAAAAAACATATACATGGAACTTAGAAGAACACTGAAAACAATTAAGAATTTGAGGCATTCACCTCTAGTGTTGCTTCAGAGAGGGGAGAACACTATAGAATTAGACAGACCAGAAGATTTGCAAAACAGTATCAGTTCAGCAATGAGAAAAATGTCTGTAGCTAAAGAAAAAAAGGTATTTTGACCTAATCTTAAGTTTTTAACATCTGAAAACTAAATTGCACAGGCTGACTATTGAGTGAAATCACAACCTAGCATAAGTGCATATCCTGTCCCCAAAATGCAATTATTCTAATTACATGGCAATTACAGTATATCCACAGAGTAAATTACCTAGATATTGGCATCCTGTGGAATAAAGTAATCTAGCAATTTGCTCTCAATGATGACACTACACTGCAGGTTTTTAGAGCAAGTAACATGATTTTTTTATCTGACATTATTCCCTAATTCTTTGGTTTCTTCATTGTCATCTTTCTAGCCTTCTATCCTCTTCCCCAAATTAACAAAGTCAATTTTATAAAAATGTATCAGTTCATTTTTGTTTTCTGATAAGTCTTAAAATTCATTTTATTATGAATAATTGCACATATTAAAGTGAAGTCATACAGGAAGACGAGCGGCAGTCGTTTAAGATATTCCTGCTGAAATAGCCATGTTACTATTCAATATCTCTAAAAGAATGATTTTACCTGATTGTCTAGCCTCTGTATTTTCTTGATCAGGATTATGTAGTCATTAATTTAGACTGTATCAAAGTAGTTGAGAATAAATTTCTATGCTACATTGGATAATTGGGACTCAAGCAGAAAGCTACACTCTTAATGGATATGGAGCTAGAAGATAAAATCCAGGACTGCCAGAATGTTGGTAAACTAATGAGGGAAATCCCAGAATGGAAGCGGTTACAGAAAGAGGTATACCAAAATTTGTATAAAACTTCACCTCATTCAGTAAGTGACATTTGATTCACAGATCCACAGAGGACAATCCAGGGGCATACCAGAAAATCACATCTAAAATAAGTGAGTGGGGACTTGAGCTATTGACCACCAAAAAGATTAATTAGAGAGTTTGGAGTTTAGGTACATTCAAGTTAACCACCTGCTCGACTAAAAATCGGAACTTTTCAGAAGATATCAGAATCCAGAGTCTCTAAACCCTATCATCTAAAATTTCCAATATCAGATAAAAATTTCTAAATATAAGAAGAAACAGTGAAATGTGACCAATTATCAAAAGAAAGGGCAATTTTTAGAGACTTATGTTGAGATGACCCTCATATTAAAATTAGTGGGTCAGAATGTTGAAGCTGCTATTATAAATATGCTCAAGGACTTAAATGAAAATAGTTATGATGAAGGATTAGATGGAGATTTCAAAGAGAAATGGAAATTCCCAGATCTAAAAAGTACATCTGGAGAAAAAAATCCCAGGTAGGCTTTGCATACCCATGAAAGCAGAATAAAATACCAAGCAAATTTGTGTAAAGAAATCAATGAAAAAGACAAAATAGAAGAACAGAAATTAAAAGATTGACAAATATATTGTATTTTTTTATATTTATGTGCATATTTGTCATTGCTAATACTCTTTATGCATTTCTATAGGCTCAAGTTTTCACTTGATAACATTTCTTTTAAGCCTAAAGAACTCTTTAAAAACATATGACTTTTTTTTTTTTTAATATTTTTATTTATTTCTAGGAGAGAGAGAGAGAGAGACAGCGTGAGCAGGGGAGGGTCAGAGAGAGAGGGAGTCACAGACTGAAACAGGCTCCAGGCTCTGAGCCGGCAGTCAGCACAGAGCCCGACGCGGGGCTCGAACCCACGAACCGCGAGATCATGACCTGAGCGAAAGTCGGACGCTCAACCGACTAAGCCACCCAGGCGCCCCTAAAAACATATGACTTTTTAAAGAAAAATACATGTTATTCTCTTGTGAGTGATGATTTTTCCAACATATGTAGATGAATGTGAATGATAGCACAAACTGTGAAGGAAGTTGTCTTTGCAACAATTGTGTTATAAGTTTCTTACAATACATAAAGTTCTATGATATTTACTTCAAAGTTAGTGTTACTTTTTAAGGATAAACTAAAATTTCCAGAGCAAACTGCCAGAGAATGCAGTGAGCTGTAGGTAAAATCCAATGGACAAATTAAAATAGAATATAAAAACAATATTTGTTTAACCTCAAAGAAAGCATAAAGCATAAAAAAGAAGAGTTAGAAAAAAATGGGAAAATAGAGGAATCAAATCCAACAATACCAATAACTGCATTATATGTAATTGGCTCTAAACCCCAGTTTTATCATGTCTATCTTAAAGGCAGGCAGTTAACTCATTCTTACTTTGCATGTGTCCTGCAATTTTTCCTTCTCTGACTCTAACCCTCTTTGGTTCCCTCTTTCACTTATGAGTTTTTATAGTTACATTGGGCCGACTCAGATAACTCAGTATAATCTGATCATCATAAGGTCAGCTAATTAACAACCTTAACTCTGTCTACAACCTTAATTCCTCTTTGCATACTCAGGCTCTAGGAATTAGTGTATGGACATCTTTGGTGGGCCATTACTATGCCTACCATAGCTGGATATACTGTGTTACTATTAGACAAATAAACTACTAGACAAAAATTATTACAAGAGATAAATAGAAATATTTAACAATAATAGAATTTTGCTTCATCCAGAATTAAATATTTACCCCATCTCTTGCAGTAATAGATATAGAACATTTGGACACACAAAAATCAGTAAGGATTGAAGATGTGAATAACCTTGTTAGACACTACAAACTCTTTGATATTTATAGAAAACACCAGAAAATAACTGCAAAATATCCATTGTTTTCAAAAGCGAATGGTATTTTCACCAAGATACATCATGTGCCAGCCCACTAGGGAAGGTCTGATGTATTTGAAAATTTTGAAATTCTGTATAGCGTATTTTCTGACTGCAATGAAAAAATAGAAACTTCATATAAACCTAGGAAACTAAGTCCCCAAATGTATTCAAACTAAATGGCATACTTTCAAATGACCTACATGCAAATAAGAAATCACAGATAAAATAGAAAATGTTTCAAACAAATGATAAAATAAAACATATAAAGTATTTATGGGATGCATCTAAATAATGCTTAGAGGAAAATTTATATTTTAAAAATTCTAATTAAAAGAAGAATTATTAAAAATCAATTATCGTTGCTTACACATTATGGGTAAACTAAATCCAAAGTTAAGTAGAGAGATACAATAAAGGTAAGAACAAATGAAATAAAGTGGAAGACAGTTTAGAGACGTTGAACCAAAAGATGGCTATTTGAAGAGTAGTAGCTATGAAGACTGATCAATTGGAATAACAAGGGTAAAAGATTGGATATTTCTATAGATTTTATAGACATCCAAAAGATAATATAGTGTGAGTATTAATAATATTCTGCCAATACATTTGAGATATTAGATGGAATGAACAAAATTCTTAGGATAGCACCACTTACAACTTGGCATGAGATGAAATAGAAAAATCTCAATAGCTCCATATCTATTAAATAAAATAAATTAGTTATTAAAAACATACCAAAGAGTTCCCCAGACCCAGATGGCTTTAATGCTTAAATACTTAAGAAATAATGATTTAAAGACACTTTTGTTCAGAAAATATACAAAGTAGGAACACTTCCTCACTCATTTTATAAGGCCAGCATAAGCCTGATATCAAAATAGACGAAAAGGAAATTACACATTAATATATCTTATAAACCTAGATACAAATTACAAAAATATGTTAGCAATTTATATACCCTAAGGCTACTGCTACTTTATTGGGTTGAAGTACACACATTAAAACTCACTTGAATATTGGTCATTCTGAAACTAAATGTCAGAAAATTATATAGGTTGATTTTCTCTGTTTAAGAGGAGCACATATAGCTTTCATGAGTGTGATTGACAAGTCTTAGAAATGAATTTATTTTTCTCCAGAGGACGATTGCACTAGCCCTGTACCACCTCTGTTAATCTGCTTCAACCTTGGCCCTGGTTGCCACTGAAAATGAGAAGATAGTTTTGCCTTTGGGGCCTATTCCATCCTTAGATCCTCTGCATAGGCTGACAACCAGAAGGGCAAGTGAATGTGTTTTGTGATCTGTACACTTGTCTATTGGGAACAGAGTTGAAACTCTGATATGTTTCACATGCCTCCGAGAAACAGGCCTGGGAAGATAATGATTCTACTATACTATTCATCTAGTTTGAGACTGACCCTGAGTATGAATGCTTGGAGGAAAATTAGCATGTTTTAACTGCTTTGGTTGTGGTTAATCTGAACACACATTCACTGAGACCCTGCTATATCCCTAGCTCTATGCCAAGCACAGTGGAGAATAACAAGTAAAGAATATGTGGTACCTGATTTTTAACTGCTTAGATGCAGTTGAGGAAGAACAGAAGGCATATGACTAAAATAATAACTAATAAGTTATAGATTTATGTGCTCAAAATATATAGCCAAGGTTTCTATTTCTAAATGCTGATTAAATTATAAATTTCAACTTCCTTTTTCTTATATCCCCATTCAAGTGATCAAAATATAGAAATTCTTGAAATAAACAAGAATATTGGATCCAAGCCAGAAAACAAAAATAAGTGCCATCCACATGTGCTAAGGTCAAGAAATAACAATTGCTATCATTTATTGAGCAATTCCTATGCATCACACAGTATGATTCATGCTTCACATACATTATTTTATTCAGTCCTTTAAGATTTATCAAATTTACTTGAGAAATATGAGATGTAAGGAGATTAAATAACTCACTCAAAGTTATACAAGTTATAGAGTTTTTTCTGAGGTCACCAAATACTAATATACCATCACAGAAATGGATAGAGAGATTATAATTTGTATGTTGTATATGCACAGTAGATATAAATATCTACATCTAAATTAGTACAAGAAATCTTTTCCACTAAGTGGACAATAGAATTCTAAGAAATTTTTTTAAATGTGTCATAGATTAATTGACAGTGATTTTTTCCCATGGAAGATACATAGAATAATGATGTCTCACAATTGATTGCAACTCGTATTCAATAAAATTCAAGAAGTATAATATCTTAAGAGTTCAATAATCATGGGGGTTATTGAATTATCAATACTTAAAAATAATATATAATTTTCATGTGATTCAAACTTTCTCAGAACTTCTAAAAAGTAGGAACTATTCCCACTGTTTAAAAAATTTAAGCAACACTTAGAATGTAAGTGTCTTGGACAAAATGATAAATTCTGTAAGATAGAAGTTAGAAAAAGAAGCCTGCAGGATACAAGCAGTAATCCTAAATAAAATATTGTCAAATAAATTAATCACTGTAGATAATATACCATGACCAAGGATATTTTAATCCCAATTAGCACAAAGAAACTCTGTTAATATAATTTATCATTTTAATATGCCTATAAAGAAAAAATCATTTTCTTCTCAAGAGTTTACAAAAGGCATTTGATAAAATTCACATATATATATTTCCCCAAAAAAACTCCAAGACTAATATAGTATCTTCCCAAACCATTATAATCAATCAAAAAATATTACAATATTTACCATTAAAAATAAGAACAAGAAAATTTCTCTCTAAAACAAAATAGAACATTTTGAAGGTAGACTCAATGCAAGTACATCATATAAGAACATATATAAATAGTGGGGAGTTGATGCAAAATATTATTTAATATTATATGGTATTATGCCTGAAAATATCAGGAAATAATAACCTTAATTTGAACATATAAAGATATGTTGTTTCTCTATGAAATAAATAGAACATCTTTATATAATAACAACAATTTGTTACACAGTTCCATGAATAAAGTCCCAAATCACAACTGAAATAGCAAATAGAACCTCTTGGTGGGAGTTTTGCTTTATTTGATTTTTAAATGTAACAAAATTTTCACAAAGACTGGAAAACTGAAAATATGGAGGCATGATCTTTCCATTTTTCTCTCTTTTATTTTTCTCTTTCTACCAGGTAACACTAAGATTTTCTATTGTATGGCTGATAACAGCAATATTGATCTATATTTTTTGATGTCTTAAGTTATAAGGACAGCAATTTTACTTTGAAAATAATATTGTTTAAGGAAATTGGCACATAGCTTATTAGAATAGTCACAATCGGTTCTGGCTTTTAGATTTAGTGGGTGTTTGTAACTAATTAACTCACTGAAATATTAGAATTATAGGACACCTGAGGGAATTACTGTTAGAGTAACACAATTATAAGTATTTTGGTGTGGTGTGTGGTTCCCATGTTAAGGGCATTTCTAGGCAGAATGACCTCTCTCAGATGTTTATATCCGAATGACTCAAACCTGTGAATATGTTTAGTTACATGTCAAGAGGTGTTTTACAGATATAGTCAGAGTGCTCTAAACTAATCACACAAACTCTTGAAAGCAGAGAGCTTTCTCCAGCTGTAAGCAGGAAAGACAAGGCAGAAGTGGAAGTCAAAAAGATTCAAAGTGTGAAGAGTATTCTACTCACTACTGGTGGGTTTGAAGATGAAGGAGATCATGAGCCAGGTAAAGGAGGAGAAAGGGAAGGGGAGGGCAGCCTCCAGATGACTAGAATGATCACTAGCTGTCAGCTATCAATGAAATGGGAACCTCAGCCCTACCACCCCATAGAAATAAATTCTGACAACAATGTAAAGGAACCTGGAAGTGGATTCCTACTCAGAGCCTACGATAAGTAGCATAGGCCAGCCAACACCTTGATTTCAGCCTCATGAGACTCTAAGCAGAGTGCCCAGATGAGTATCCCAGACTTCTGACCTATACGAAGTTTTGCATTGTTTTGCATTGTTTTAAGCTACTAAATTAGTGGTAATTTGTTACAGCAGCATATGGAAAGTTAATTCAAAGGCAAATCAGCAGCTACATAGAATTTATTTCTAAGTGAAATTAGAATGAATGGTGGGCAGGGTGAAAGAGTAGAGAAAAATAAAATTATACAGTCTATTATTGAAAAAAACAAACAGGGGGCACCTGGGTGGCTCAATTGTTTGAGCATCTGACTTTCTCTCAGGCCATGATCTCGCTGTCCCTGAGTTCTAGCCCTGCAACAGGCTCCGTGCTGACAGCTCAGAGCCTGGAGCCGGCTTCGGATTCTGTGTCTCCCTCTGTCTCTGCCCTTTTCCTGCTTGTACTTTGCCTCTCTCTTTCTCTCTCTTAAAAAAAAAAAAAAAGAAACACATATTAACATTACTAAAGAACAAAATATAATTTGTATATAAAGCATTAAAAAGAGTAGAAATGAATAGGTAATATATTTTTTTAAACTCCAGTCCACAAATAAAATCAAGTTTAGGTTCCTAACAAAACAGTTTTTTTAAAAAGAAGTATAAAAAGCAAAAGCTTGAACTCCTAAGAGAAATTTTAAAAAATATAAAACATAAAATAAGAAATTCAAAGTTAAAGTAATCTGAAATAGGTAAAGATATTTTAGAAATATAAAGAAGCAAATAAAACTTAGAACAAACATAGAACTTACATAAAAATGGACTGAGTTCAAGGCCATAAAGGGAATCTCAACAAATACCAAAGATTTGATATCAGTATGTTTTGTTTAGCACAACAGTTAGAAATTTTTTTAAATAAATACCTGGAAATAAAAATTTTTAATGAATATGACATTATTGAACATAATCAAAAAAGGCACTAAATACCCAGATTATTCAATAAAAGTGATATTTGAAGAGACAGTTGAAGTTTTAAGTGCATTTATTAAAAAAAGATGTGCAAGAGATATGAAAAATTGAAAATATATGCACTTATTAATCAATTCAAAAAAGAACAAAGTAAATCCAAAGAATGGAAAAGGGAAAATCACTAAAGTTAATGCATAAATTGTAGAAATAAGGAAAAGAAACAAATCCCCAGATAACAGTCAGTAAATAAAAACAAAGCTCTCCCCCAACAACAAACACCCAATTAAAATTTTAAAAGTCTTGGGTTATTTTTAAAGACTAATAAAAGACTACATTGAACAAGATAGCTGGGTGTAATTTGAAATCAAGTGAAATATATGGTAGTTCATCATTTCATTGTGTTGTCTATCGGGTAATGCTTATCAAAATCACACTGAACGCTTTTCCAAAACAGAGGATCGAATTTCATTCCTGGAAAGCTGAATTGTGGAGCGAGTTTGGAGGCAGATATGTATATAATGGATATCTTTCCAAGATATGGAAAGGGTGCACAACACCCTATATCATAAGAACCAGAAACACTAGCAATGATACAAAAGTCCTAAAGCATTTCAGGGGGTCCTATAAACAACACTCAAAACAAAACAAAGCATTGAATTATGAATGTGAGTTGCCATTCTCGTCAGTTCCAGTTAGGCAAATAGAAGCTGTAATGTAGTCAATTCTTGCTCAGACTTTTATTCATTCACCACATTTTCACTGTGATCCTATGATGCAAGAGTTGTTAAATGATAAGTGGATATATATTGCAAATAGTACTGGTCCTCACTGTTAAGCAACAAAAGAGTAAGCAAAACTCTTAGGTAACAAAAGAGTAAGCAAATAATGTATTATTTCAGATTTTAATGAATGCTTTGAGATGAAGTAAATAGGCTATAGGAAGAGATGATTAAAAAACAGAGGCAGTATTCTCCTGATTTCAAAATGATACAAGGGGTGAAGATGGAAGGAGCCAGATACTGAAATATTTCTCCATAAGAAAGGTTTTCTTTGTGAAGTGCCCTGCTTCCTTGAAACCAACATAGCAACAAAGTTTCTGACTCAACCTACAATTGTTTGATACGTCTAATTAGGCCAAGTAGGACTCAGGGTGAGGCTCAGGGGAAAACAACCTGTCAATCATTGAGCTTGTTCCCTTCCAGGTCATTAATCCCTAAAGAAAAAAGAGCCATCTCACCTCACACCACTCTAAACTGACAATGGTTAGGAGACTTTTTAAGGGTTTGGGACACGAGCTAGAAATTAAAGCATGATGCTTTTATTTATTTGAGCTGGATTCATCCTGAATTCCATTGGTGGCTCTGAGTATCCATGGAAAATTAAGAGAACTGAGATCCTTTCCACAACCTTTTCAGAGAACTTACTATCAATTAGAAACAAAAGATAATTAACAGCAAGCAGTATATTAGATGACAGAGCATAACCCTATAGGAGTTTAATGAACTTTACATACGTGCAAGGTAGCATAAAGAAGGTGGGGCATTTAACAAATCTTGGAGGATCAGTGGGTTAGAGAGTAGAGTTAATGAAGCTAAATGAATTAGTTTGCATAGAGAAAAGATAATTGCCAGCTCAAAAGTGTCTTTATTCAGAAGGAAAGAAAGAGAAAGAAAAAAGATAGAAAGAAACCAAATGAATAACTGTGGGTAATTTAGTGAAAACTTGCCCTCCCATAGAAGGAGGTTCAAAGAGCATATCTTCTTGACAATATATCAGTGGTATCATTTTCCTATATGAAATATAGCCCCTTTAATTTAGAATTTTTCTTACTTTTTTTTTTGGCCCATTGATTTTTTTTTAGGTTGAAATGATCTCATTTTTCCCTCTATGGGGAGAGTATTTTCCCAGAACAAAAAGAAAAATGATTCATTTTTACCTAGTAATAAAAGTTTCCAGCAGTTTTGCATCTGCCAAACCTTTTCAGTTTATTCTAAACTTGAACTATAGAAATTTACAGATAAATAAACAATTGTTTTTTTAGAAACAATTATTTCATTTTTCCTACATTCCTACTGAGACTTCTTAGTAATTCTCAAGAAATTTACTCCACTTTTTCATATGCAGTTGTGTCATCAAAATGCAAGGTCAGTTCTTTGAAGTGACAATCCCAATGCACTAGATAAATGGTCAGATGGCAAAGTGCAGATAATAGATGACCTTGGGAGCTAGGGTCTTGAAACTCTCAAGGAAACAATTATGAATGCTTTATGTCATGGCAGTAAGTCATCGCCCTAAAGCTTGGTCTGTAGGCATGTGCTGTTTTCCCAATAATGCAAGGAGAAAATGGAGGAACTGACAAGTGGTATACATGCTTACTGATAATCCATACTAATAAAACCACAAATAATCCAAGAGAAGTTTTTAAATGCCACCTTTCTTCACTCTCCTAACTATATCAAAATAGATCTAGGATGAAGTTTGGCTTGTATTATGAGAATATAGTTATAGCAGCTTATCATAAAATTATCCAACTTATGATTGCTATTGTTTTTTTATGTTTGGCCATGCGTGCTGCAGTTGTGAGAGAAAGTCATTTTACTAAAGAAAGAACCTGGAACTATGGGTTCAACAACAAAAATTATACATATCATTTTCTCAGTCTGCCGTTATTTTTGTTTCTTTGTATCTCTCACACACAATAAAAATTATATTAATATTTTTTGTTATGCCAATTTTGTAGGTCACTAATTTTGAATCTTTGGGAAAATTACTTAAATCTTCTAAAAGTTGCTTTATTCAGTGTTAAAAGCAAATGATAATCATCTGTTCTGCCTAAACTACATACCACTGTGGGGCACCTGGGTGGCTCAGTCAGTTAAGTGTCCAACTTCAGCTCAAGTCATGATCTCATGGTTCGTGGGTTCGAGCCCCACATCAGGCTCTGTGCAGACAGATAGCTCAGAGGCTGGAGCCTGTTTCAGATTCTGTATCTCCCTCTCTCTCTGACCCTCCCCTGCTCATGCTGTCTCTCTCTCTCTCAGAAATAAATAAAACATTTTAAAAAATTTAAACTACGTACCATTGTTTCCTCCCACTTGGGCTACAACCAGTGGTCATCGAACGTGTTATGTCTACCCCATGGCTTGATGAAGAGCATCTGAAGGGTGCTGGAGGGTGCTGGCCATGAAGAATTTTAAGGGAATCACCTGCCAGATCATTATATTCCAGACTTTCCCTTTCTTAAAACGGAGCTGCTAGATTCGAAGACTCATTCATTTTGCCTTGCCTACTTTCTCTTTCACAATCATATCTTTTCCAATTTATATTGAGAAAAGGCATAGCTCTTATCCATCCCACACCTAATGATTGAAATTCTGGATTGTCTGGTTTAGGAGAATATGAGAAGGTGGGGAGGTGAGCCAGGTCCTCTGCTTACTTTTAGTTGGAATCTTTGCTTTTTGATGTTGAGTTGTATAAGTTCTTTATATATTTAAATATTAACCCCTTAACAGGCATATCATTTGCAAATGCCTCATTCGTTGATAGTTTATTTCACTGTGCAAAATGTACTTTTAAATAGATGGAAGTGGGTATAGTAATGATATTTAGGTTCCATTGGGTACATTTAAAAGAGAAATATAATGTTATTTTAAAATGTCATAATTGACAACAGGTTGAAAACTACATTCATTGCAACTGTTGGCAAAAGATTTTAGATGTCAGTGCAAAAACGTATAAGGATGTATGTTTGTATTCAAAATTATTTTAATGGGTATGCAAACCAAATAGTTGAAGACCATTGGGTTATAAATACGGGACATGAGGCTGAACACATTCAATCAGTGCTTCTAAGCCAAATACTTAAAATCTGAGCTATTTAGATTCATAGAATTGCTGAGCTACTAGTTCTAGTAGGTTCTAGTCTTATAAGTTTCCATCATTTATGTCATGATAAAATATAGGGAAGGAGACAAAGAAAAAAATAACACAAAATGATAGCTATTTATGAGCCACTGAGCATTAACAGTTGAGGTAATAAATTATGATTTATCTTTTATCAACATTTGGATGTGGAGGACAGTCCTCTGCCTAGAAGGATGTAGCAGGGTTTTAACCCAGTCTTTAACCCAGTCAAAGAGTTGAAACTGATGAGCCCAAGTTAACATAGAGGTAGTTTTCTCATCTGAGGGTGGAGAACACCATGAACAGTTTCTCTTTATTAGTTGTTCTTTGATCTGGCTCTTATAGGATAATAAAATAACTGTAGGATGTTTTCAAACTTAAAAGGCTTCCACTTGACCTTTTGTAGCCATATTGATCTTCTCGATTAAAAGAGTAGGACAGTGTTAGTTTTCTAGGGCTGCTGTAACAAATTAGCACAAATTGGATAGCTACAATAGAAATTTATTTTTTCACCTCTCTGGAGGCCAGAAGTCCACAATCAAGCTGTTGCAGGGCTACCCTTCCTTTGAAGGCTCCTAGGGGAGATTCTATTTCTTAGCTTTTCCACCTTTTGGTGATTCCAAATATCCCTTCCTTGTGGACATGTCACTCCAGTCTTTCTACCCATGGTCACAACTGCCTTCTCTCTCTGTCTTCCCCTGTCTCAAATCTTCTTTCTCCTATAAGGATACGTACCACTGGATTTAGGGCACATCGACATAATCCAGGATGATCTCTTTATCTAGGGTCTTTAATTATTTTGCAAAAACCTTTTTCCCTCACCCCCAAATAAGGTAACATCCTCTGAATGTATCTTTGAGGAGGCCACTATTAAATCTACTGCAGGCAGCAAAGGTAGGTAGTCATTCTATGCACCTATGAATAGGTGGCCACATCTGGAGGTGAGATTGGACAACAGAATCACAGAAGTGGAGTGGAGCATCTTTTAAAATGGTAGGTATGAATAGCTTAGAAAAGGCCTTTCAATAACTCTCTTTTCCCTCCTTCCCATCATTCACTCCACCAAAATACTTGGAAAGCTGAGGAGAACACTTTAATGGCAAAAATAGTAATAGAGGCCTAGAGTTTAGGTAGTGGTAGGAGAATTAAATGAGCTAATCTTTGGACAATATGGACCCTTTGGGGGATAGGTTTTTCTAAATATAAGGGAGGAGAGGAACGACTTATGTTTTTTTTTTTTTAATAGTTTATTGTCAAATTAGTTTCCGCATGACACTCAGTGCTCATCCCCACAAGTGTCCTCCTCCATGCCCATCCCCCCCTCCCCCCACATCCATCAGTCCTCAGTTTTTGTCAGCATTCAAGAGTCTCTNGAACGACTTATGTTTGAGAACCCTGAGCAAACCTCACCTATTGGCATTGTGGCTTGGCATTGTTAGTGACCCTTATGACCTGTTGAGGTTTTTTGTTTGTTTGTTTGTTTTCACTATTAGTGTAGTAAATCAAAAGGGAACAGTTTTCTTATAGACCACTGTCTAGCGACTGTACTTTAGCTCTGAGTGATTCTCAGACTTTAGCAGGCATTAGATTCACCTGCAGGCCTTGTTAAACTTCCTTATTGCTAGACCCCACTCCTGATTTCTGACTCAGCACTTCTAGAGTAGGTTGAGGAATACATTTTTAACAAGTTTCTAGGTAGTGCTGCTTCTACTGGTCCAGGGCCCACACTTTGAGAACCACTTTAGGCCTATGTTTGCTTCTGCCAGGAATCCTGGTTGGGTCCATACAGTTGTTTTCACTGGTGACCTATTTAAACTTTATACATCTCCTAAAACTAGCTCAGTGCTTTTAAAAATTTAATGAGTAAATTGATCACCTGAAAATCTTGTTAAAACCCAGAATCCTGCCCGTGTGCCCTGAGCTTCTGATTTACTGTGTCCGAGGTGGGTCTGTGCTGGTGGAGGTCATTGAGAGGATATGACCACTGGTTGACCCCAGATCTGGCCCAGGCAACCAGAAGAACCTCACCCCTCCCATGTCCCTGGATTATACTTTCCTCCCACTGCTCCTAAACTGAAGCCATTTCAAGATGCATCCTTGAGAGAGCAATGTGTTATTGAATTTATCTGGATGGTACATGTGAGTGAGTCCAATTAAGGCCTCTAAATAAGTTCTCAAGATTGTGGCAGGCAGTTTCAAGATCTGTTTCCCTCTGGCCGGCGCCCAGGCCAAGCCTCCTTTGTATGTTCCTGTGCTCATTAAAGCTTCCAGCAACGAACCTGGAGGGGCCTGCCTCTTTCTTCCGCCTCTCCTTGCCCATGGTGTACAGGAACTGGCTTTACATTTTACCTGAGGAATTCTGAAATTTCAGACCAACAGCCTGTGGTCTGCTTTTCTGATAAACTTTCAGATGATACCAATGCTATTGGTTTGACGGCCACACTTTCACTGGCAAGAAAATAGAGGATATTTAGCTGCCTGACTTTGTTCGTTTGCTCAGCTCTTACTGCAGCCTGGAACAGAGGACATCTAAGACTGTGACGGTAAGCCCTGATTTGAGGATATCATTTCTGGAATGTGATTGAAATGCTATTTGGTCTTCAGAAGGTGCTCCAGAATCTCTGTTTTGTGTCTTTATAACTACCCAACCCTATCCTCTGCTTATTTCTCCTCTGCTCACAACGAGTCAGGATTAAGGATTGTGTGTTTTATAATAATGTTAGAGGTGAAACTTTAATTAAAATATTAAAGGGTTGGGGTCCCATGGCTCTTTTTTATGGGACTTAATGTAAAATAATGTCCAGGCATTCTCCTACCTAGAAGCTTCCAAGTTGTGGCTATAGGTGTTACAGTGAACTGTTTTCTTTTGTTTGTCTTGCACACCTTTTGCGCACTTTTCTTCAGACTAATAGGTTTTGCCTGGTAACTAGACAAGTAAGAAACAGTGGGCAGAGATTCTTAGATGACACCAGGCAGAAAACGGAAAGAGGTCTGTGCTGGTGTTTTTGTTCTTTTTGTTATTGATAGTGATTTACTGTGATCAAAGGATTACTTAATAAGGTCCAGCTGAGGAGCTTTCATGTGGGTATGAGGCAGAAACTGACTAGAAATATTACATGCATATACATATTTATGCATATATACATGTATGTATTTTCCCCTTTAGTCTTATTCTGAAGACTTTTCTTCTGAAGCGTCATTCTTGTGGTGGGGCAGGGCAAGGATGGGTATGGAGTGATGGCAGCAGCAGAAAAGCCTGTTGGGGGTGGGTACCATTTCTCTGCCTACTCATGATCTCTTTATCTTGAATGCCATTACCACTGATGATCAATAAGGCTAATTTATAAACTAAGCAATTGATAACTATGTGAGTGAGTATACGTAGCAATTCCAGGTTGGGAGGACAGAAATTGAATGGGGGATAAGAACATAATTTGAGAATCTTAGGGCTCTGGGAGTTTTCTCAAGCATTTTATGTGTTTGTGTGAGTGTGACTATATAATCCTCAAGATACCTTAGGACCCTAGCACTGTTAAGCACTGTTATCCCCACCAACTACATAAGGAATATGGAGATGTAGACCTATTAAGTAATTTGTTCAATATCACAAATTTCATAAGTTTCAGAGTTGAAATTTGAATGCAGGTCTTTTACAAAGATAAGATTTCATGAGTTAACCACCTAATGAATGTTAGGAGATATATTGACATTATTTAGATTTGTGGTTTATTTAAGAACCCCTTAAACACAGGGGCGCCTAGGTGGCTCAGTGGGTTAAGTGGCCGGCTCTCAATTTCAGCATAGGTCATGATCTCATGGCCCTGAATTTGAGCCCCATATCGGTCTCTGTGTTGGCAGTGTGGAGCCTGCACCGGATTCTCACTCTCTTCTCTCTCTGTTCCTCCCCCGCTCATGCTTTCTCTTTTTCAAAGTAAATAAACTTAAAAAAAAAAAAAATGAAATTCTGTAATAGAAAAGAACTTCAATACGAAGTAAAATTCTAGAAAGCAAGATGGCTTTTACTATACAGCACATATAATTAAGGGAAGAGAAACCTTCATCTTCAGGGAAGTCCCAGGATTGGTGCACTGAATGATCCTGATGAAGTAATTAACTGGATGTCAATAGGGTATCCATTAACTGTCAGTATGGAAAGTGACAGGACATTCTGCCCTCTATCTTCTGCTTTTCTGTTCTTTTTACTTCCTGGAGTTCAATTGAGCAGAGCAAGACTCTGATAGAAGTTTGTTCTAAATTCCTGCTAAATCATTTGGCCCTTCCACAAGTTAGAAAATCTTAAAAGGGCAAATCCCAGATTGTGACTTACACTTCGTTGTTCTAAACCACAAAGCCAATTTCCAAAAAGGGTCATCAGTGGAATGGTGCAATTCCTTTCTGGTTTCCTGCTCAGCTGCTTCTTGACCATCAGTCCCAGCCAGAGTTAACAGAATGCACACAATTTTATTTTGGATTCACTGAAACAAGCTAAAATGCAAACCAGGCCCTGCGTGAAATGAATTTAAAGATCAATTAGAAAGCATGAACAATAACAAAATGGTAATGTAAAAATCTCTGCTCATATGAACAATTGGGCATTGACATTATATCACTTTTAAAACAAAAGCCATACCTTTTTGTACTGTTTCTAACATTTGGATGCTTGTAGTGTGCCAGGCTACTATTGTAAGATTTTTGTCTATCTTTTCCATTTAAGCTTTGGGTTAACATCTAGTGATATCTTTATTTGAAAGATGGGGATAGTGAAACATAGGGAATGTAGCATTCTCCAGGTCATACAGACAGGAATAGATAAATATGATACATAGAGCAGAGAAGTTTAAAGTCCTATCCACAAAGCAAGACTGCTTGTGGATACACACACACACACACACACACACACACACACACATTTACTTAAAGCCTCTAATTTTGTTTCTGAAGGGCCCAAATCAATGGACTTATATAATTCCATACTATGGTTAGTCTAGCTTGTAGTAAGGCAATATTTAGATAAACCTATAACAATATAAGTGTAGCATCTTTATCGGCAGGTAACATAGTGAAATATTAGTTTTTACGTCTATAAGTTTTACTGCTTTATCTTTGACAATGTCTGCAATGGTACACTTGTGACATTTTTAAAAATTAGCCTTCCGCATTTAAAGACCACTCATAATTGTCATCTATCATTGTTCTGGAAATGTCACATTGATTTTATCCTCCTTACAATAAATGGTAACACCCCCCAAAATAAATAATGGTCTGACACTTCAAAATCAGCTTCCAGTCTTGGGTAGAGCAAAAAAAGAAAAAAAAATGGGGTGGGGGGCAATTTTACTTGAAGGACAGGGAAAAAGAGTGAAAGAGAGAGAAATGCTGTGTCAGACACTGACAATACTGACAATAGTCCAACGTAACTTAAATTTTAATATTTTGTCTTTTCTATGTAAGCGATGTCATATTATAGATCTACTAAACTTTGCAGATGATGGTAAATTTCTTGATAATAGATTTAGATATAGAATCATAGTAAAGATTGAAAATTGCAAAATCAGTGGATATGGAAAGCATATGGAAAGCACATTACTTCTAGATAACCTATTCTGGAATTCTCCTGGAGCATGTCAAATTAATGATGTATAATTAAAGATAGGGTGTCAGAATTATTTGAAATTGCATTAAAAGTTCCTAATATGAATAAAGTGAATTTGATTCCTTGTGAATATTGAATGAATGGAGCATATTGAAATGAGCATTGAACAAGGAGTCCAGATCTTTGGATTTTATTGCCAACTCTTCCAGTGATAGTTGCTGGGTTTTGTTTTTGTTTGTTAAGAGGTAACTTTATCTGCAACATAGTTTCTTCATTTGGCTGTGGTAATAAAAATATAGGTGTTCTCATCATATTCAAGCTTTTAATTCAGGGCATATGGGATTATGGCTTAAGAATTTGCCAACAGACACATGAAACGATGCTCAGCATCCCTCCTCATCAGGGAAATACAAATCAAAACCACACTGAGATACCACCTCACGCCAGTCAGAGTGGCTAAAATGAGCAAATCAGAGAACTCTAGATGCTGGCGAGGATGTGGAGAAACGGGCACCCTCCTACACTGTTGGTGGGAATGTAAACTGGTACAGCCCCTCTGGAAAACAGTGTGGAGGTTCCTCAGGAAACTAACAATAGAACTCCCCTATGACCCAGCAATAGCACTGCTAGGAATTTACCCAAGGGATACAGAAATGCTGATGCATAGGAGCACATGTACCCCAATGTTCATAGCAGCACTCTCCACAATAGCTAAAACATGGAAAGAGCCTAAGTGTCCATCAACAGATGAATGGATCAAGAAGATGTGGTTTATCTATACGATGGAATACTACATGGCAATGAGAAACAATGAAATCTGGCCATGTGTAGCAACATGGATGGACCTTGAGGGTGTTATGCTGAGCGAAATAAGTCAGGCAGAGAAGGACAAATATCATATGTTTGCACGTATAGGAGGATTAGGAGGAACTTGACGGAGGAACAAGGGGGAGAAGAAGGGCGGAAATGGTGGGGGAAAGGGAGAGAGGCAAACCATGAGAGACTCTTGAATGCTGACAAAAACTGAGGACTGATGGATGTGGGGGGGAGGGGGGATGGGCATGGAGGAGGACACTTGTGGGGATGAGCACTGAGTGTTATGTGGAAACTAATTTGACGATAAACTATTTGTAAAAAAAATAAATAAATAAATAAGTCAACATTTAAAAAAAAAAGAAACACATGTAGATACAGATAGAGATCAATTCATTGAACAACTCTATAGAAAACAAAGACATGATTACTTATAGTGTCTAATGTAAAAATCGTCTTTCTTTTATTGCGATGTTCAAAAAGCACTGAACAATAAAGAAACTGTAAACAAAAAAAAACAAAAAAAAAAGAATTTGTCTATTTTCAAATTCCCCAGATGCATTTGATAACCGGCAAGATTGAAAACCTTTGTTTTAGAGTTGCAGCTATGGACATAGGGAGGAAGGTATTAAGGGCATCAAATGGACTCACACTTTGTCTTTTTATCTCTGAGTAGATCTAAAGTTCAAGTTGAATAATAGGCAAGGAAGTACGTAGAAAACCCCTGGTGTTATTTCTTCTAGTAGATTCTCAACACCTATCTAATATCTCAGAGGGATGTATGGTGATGGGAGGCTGAAGGTGGGATGTAAGTAACATTGTAAAAAAGAAGTTCGCCTTCTTTCTCCTAGGGTGAGGAAAGGTTGATGTCAGGGAGCCATGCCTTTGCTACAAAGCTATTTTTCACTATATTTTCCCTCTCCCACCCAAAAGAGAATTCACTATAAAAATTACAGTGGTGATTTGGAAAAAAATAAAAACAAAAAGGCTATATCCTTTTAAGACTTCTTCTATTAAACATTTTCCTCTTCCAGTCTTTAAAAAAAATTTTTTTTAATGCTTATTTACTTTTGAGAGAGAGACAGAGACAGAGGAAGAGAAAGAGTGAGTGGGGAGTGGAGCAGAGAAAGGGAGACACAGAATCCGAAGCAGGCTCCAGGCTATAGGCTGTCAGCATAGAGCCTGACACAGGGCTCTAACTCCCAAAACAAGAGATCATGACCTGAACTGAAGTCAGACACTTAACCAGCTGAGCCACCCAGGTGCCCCTTTTTCTTCCACTCTTGAATCAAGGCAGGTGTTCTGAATTGCTTTAACCAATGGAACGCACCAGAAGAAATGTATGATTTTGATCCTGTGCCTCAAGAAGATATGTATTCTTTATTTCTTTGGGAGGTCTGCTACCACAGACTATTCTGGGCCAATTTAATGGAAAGCGAGAGCCCATGTGAAGCAGATTTAATAGCTTATAGCAGATGTCCTTTCTAGACCCATCATTTCTATATATCAAAGTCCAAAGGAATCTACAGAAAACTATTATACTTAAGAGCTCAAATTTATTATAAAAATTATTTAATCATATACTGGCACAAACACAAATAAAACTTAAAATAATGCTATATAAAATAGCATAAACATTCAATTTCAAGTCTCTAATAAATCCTGTGCTAGACTTCTAGAGAAAATGAAAAAAATATTGAGACATAATCAAGATGATATAAGAGTACTGAAGTATTCCATTTGTATGTATTAGGAAATTCAATATTTTACAGATGTCAATTATCCTTCATTTATAGACACTATGAAAGAGCAAACAAAACCAAGATTTTTTTTAAACATATTTTTTATCTTTGAAAGAGAGAGAGAGCAACCACAAAAAATGGAAGGTAAGAAAGAGAGACAGACAGACAGAAGCCAAAGCAGGTTTCACTTTCTGAGCTTTCAGTGCAGGGCCTAACATGGGACTAGAACATATGAACGGTGAACTCACCACCTGAGCTGAAGTTGGATGCTTAACCAACGGAGCCACCCAGGTGCCCCAAAATCCACATCTTTAACTAGTATTATATGAGATGATGTTTAATAGGATGAACTTCAAATATATATGACAAGGCAAAGTGTGAAGAATAGCCAATGCATTCTTTTTTTATGTTTTTAGTTAAATTCCAGTTAGTTAACATACAGTGTAATATTAGTTTCTGGTACACCATATAGTAATTCAATACATCCACACATTACCCTGTGCACATTATGACAAGAGTACCCCTAATCCCCATCACCTGTTCAACCCATCCCCCCATCCACTTCCCTTCTGGTAATCGTCAGTTCTCTACGGTAAGAGTTTGTTTCTTGTTTTTGCTTTCTTTCCATATCTCTGCTCATTTGTTTTACTCCTTAAATTCCACAGGTGTGTGAAATCATATGGTATTTGTTTTTCTCTGACTTATTTTGCTTAGCATTATACTCTCCAATTCCATCCATGTTGTTGCAAATGGCAAGGTTTCATTCTTCTTTGTGGCTGAGTAATATTCCAGTGTATATGTATACCATATCTTCTTTATCTGTTCATCAATCTATGGACACTTAGACTCTTTCCATAATTTGGTACTGTAAATATTGCTGGTATAAACATTGGGGTGCATGTATCTCTTTGCATTAGGATCTTTGTATTCTTTGGGTGAATACCTAGTGTTGTGATTGCTTGATTTTAGGGTGGTTCTATTTTTAACTTTTTGAGGAACCTCCATACTATTTTCAGGAGTGGTTTCACTAGTTTGCATTCCCACCAACAGTACAACAGGGTTCCCCTTTCTCTACAGCCTCACCAACACCTGTTTCTTTTGTTGTTGATTCTAGCCATTCTGACAGGTATAAGGTGATGTCTCATTGTAGTTTTGATTTGTATTTCCCTGTTAAGTGATATTGAGCATCTTTTCATGTGTCTGTTGGCCATGTGTATATCTTCTTTGGAAAAGTGTCTATTCATGTCTTCTGCCAGAGAATCTTGAAGAAGGAACCAAGTGTTTATACTACTAGAAATTGAATCTTATTATAAACCTACAGTAATTAAGACAGTATGGTAATAGCTCAAAGGTAATTAAATAGACTGATATAAAAAATAGAAAGCCTGGAGTCATATATCCATTGTAGACATTTGACACTGATTTATGGCAAAGGTAATAGTAAAGAGGTTTGGCTCTGATTCTAGTTATATAATATCCCTCAAACAAGCAAAAGTTATCTATATTATTTGGAAATGTATAATTATCTGCTAAAAGTATAAATTAAAGCAAGTGATTTGATGTTTTATAATGGCTACTTTCCAAGGATGGAAAGTGTTTATAAATGGAGAGGGACACAAGGGAAGGTTCTTGGTAAACAAAATAGTCCTTTTGTCCAGGGTGATGGTTAAACGGGAGTACTTTTTTTAAAAAAAACTCAACTTCTATATTAACATTTCATGAAATTTTCCACATGTATATATTCATTATATGAATTATGAAGTTTTCACACAAATCAAAATGCAGGAGCCTGTAAGTTTAGAAACAACCATATTGTAATTCCAGTTCCTCTACATTTTGCCTGTATGTCCTTAGACGATTGATTAATCATCCCCAATGCTTAAGTATCTTATTCTGTGAAATGGTGGTAACAACATCTATTTGCATTGTTATGAGGATTCAAGATACATAGCTACAGACGAATGATGTAGCTAACAGTTATCGAATGTTTGTAATTGCCAGACTGTCCAAACAGATATATTACATGTCTTTACTTTTTTAAGCCTCACATTTAGCCTTTCAGATAGGTTATTACAGAATTTCTCTTTAATTATGACCCATTCATTCACAGTGTAAATTCTGTGAGGGCTAAGATCCATCTGTCTTGTTTCCTATTAAGTGCAGTACCTGGATGGACATGTTTAATTCTGACCTCACTGTAAGCTTATAACCAGTGACAGACATGGGTCACCATAAACTATCTGCCCAGGCTTACCATATGTTTGTTCAAGACAGAGCAATTATACTTTAATTTAAGGAAGAAGGATTCTCTAGGAATGGCGTAAGATGAATGCAGTTTTAGTTTTACCACCTCATAAATTCTTCTAAGGAGGAACACAGACTTTTGTTGTTGGAATGAAATCCTAATTAGAGTAAGTGAGTTCTTGTAAAACTTGGAAGTTGAACTTGGGTCTAGATCATGAGGAAAGGGATTGAGATATTCTATAGGAGGCAAGAAAAATATTTTGCTTTTGAGAAGGTAAGGAAGGGGAGAGATGGGAAAGAAGAGAGAAAGGGGAAAGAGGAGAAGAGAATCTGCAACTTTGCAATACTTATTGAAGCACACAACATTCTTAGTTATGGGGATTGTAAATTTTTGTGGAAACCATTTGAAGAGCTGTTTTGTGCATTCCTTGAGAGGAGGCAAAAAAGTGTGTGAATATAGAAGCATGAGACTGAGCACATCCTAAAAACAGCAAAAGTTTCAAAATTGGCAGCTGTCTTAGTGGGGTGGAAGGGGGTGGTCTGTCCTCATGATGGAATTAGGAGCCGGAACTAAGATCATCAAGTTGTCCAAGTGACAGGGGAGCCTGAACTCAAAACTGGGTTTAGAAAAATAAAAGCAAAATGCTAGTTATAAGATTACAGTGTGCTGGGGTAATCCAAAGTCTTCGTGGAGAAAGTGGGCAAGAATATTCCACTTTATGGGGAAAACACTTAAAAACATTGAGCTTACTTGCAAATGCAAAGGTTGAGGGCTTTCATCATAAACCTAACAATAAGTCTTCTACAATCCTTATTTTCTCTGTAGTAGGTCCTAGAAAGTGACAGAAGGAAGAATGCAGGATGCAGAACCCACCTCCCCCATTCTGCAGTACTAAGACTTTCCTTGGAGGTCACACACAACACTTAGCTTGGAGCTCCCAGGATTATTGATGGCAGCAGCCAGCAGAATAAAAATTCCATAGGTAGGCAGTAAATATTTGAAAAGACCTTTCAGTTTGGGGAATGGTTTATATTGTTGCTTAAAAATGTAGTTTGAGAGCCATGGGAGCCTACGATTGGGTGCGGCATGTTTTACAAATGATACCCATTTATCCTGAGCGAGAAACATTCCACCCTGTAAATGTCAGTTTCACAGTGACCAGATATGATGAATGAGTCCTCTGGCTCCTATTAATATGGAGGTCACACGTTTAGAAAAAAATTAGAGACCATTGCAAAATTAATCCTCCCTCTCAGTGTGCTAAAATGATAGGAAAGGAAATGAGGAGAGCAAGTTTGCAAAAATATGAAACATCAAGTTTCTTTCTGAACGTCTCTCTGAGCCTCCAACTTCATAAAGGAATTATCTTAATCACATTGGGAAAAAAATGAGAGGGCTTGAAATACGATCTCAGATGGAAACTCCGACACAGGGAAGTATAGCATAAATTTCTAGGCACTCGAGCTTGGGATATTGCAGGCATGATTCCATAGCTCAACCCCTGAAAGGAATAATAATTACTATTTGGCTATTTGTCAAGGTGAGGGTTCCACTGGAGGGAACGTCTTATTCAATTTGGGAGCTGAAATTACACAACTGGTGAGATATTAAATAACAGCACAAAGCTGAAAAGAGAAAGAAGGCAAGCGAGTAGCTGAATTGTAAGTGAGGAATAAGTAGATATAAAGTATGAGGAGGGCCTGAGGAGAGGGTGGTTGGCTCCTCCGATGCTAATTTTGGGCTTGATCTGATTATATTCAAATTTACATGATTTTTGGTAATTCATTTATGTGTCTGTTAATGACAAATGATGTCACTTTGCAATTAGCAGGGTGCTAAATTGATCAATCAACCAAGAGATATTTAAGAGTCTAATATATTTAGTCAGTGCCAAGTATTGTAGAGGATACCAGTGTAAATTATAGTACTTGTAATTTACTTGAATAAGACCATATATACAAAATCAGCAATATAAGCCAAAACATGATATGTCACAAGTGGTAATATATACACATATATATGCCATAGAATTTCACAGAGAAGAAGGAGTTTACCCTTCTAGGGAGGAATTAATGTAGGTGCAGGTGAGGATGGAACAGATACTTGCTGCACATTGGAGCTTTGAAGATCAATTTGTGTTCCTGGTATGAACATACATTCAACAAATATATATAATATGTATTCAACATTTTAATAAGGATATTAGGTCTTAAACACCTAAAACAAGTTGAGTCTCTGCTGTTTCATTTTTACATCAAGGTAGGCAAAGCCTATTTCATTGCTTGAAGAGTGAGTCAGGAACATCAGTTCCTGTCCTTAGACAAGAATCCTCATATTCCCTGGAGAAAAATTGTTCCTACGTATCATGGAATGTTCCTTGGTATCCTGACATTAAATATAGCCCTGAAGTAAGCTAAAAAATGGAAAATTTGGCCATAAATGTATGTTAAATATTAAATTGTTTTATTCGAATATTGGTGTGTGAATGTTGGGGGTTACTGTTTAATCTCTGGTGTACTTAAAGAAAAGACTGGCTCATTTATGAGTTATTGCAAAAATATTTAGGCATCACCGTGTTTTATGAAGGAAGCTCCTGAAACCCCTGATAGGGGTTAGAGCAAGGACAGGCACTTTTTCTTGATAAAGGTATTAAGGTATCTATTATAACCTCCTGACCATCAAATTACTCTCTGTTTGTCATACTGTTTTAAATTTACATGGTACCAGGGCCTTAAATGTCAGGATTCCTGTTATAACTTAGACTCTAGTGTCTTTAATTAATGCTTCATGTTCCTGTTATGGTTATTTAGAATTTGCTGAAATCCCTAGAGCCATAAATTTCTTTTACAGGTCTTTGCGGTATGAACTTTAACAAAACAGCTATAAAGGGGTAATAGGCAAGGGCAGTATATCACAGAGTTGCAATGGCAGGATGGGAGGAAGGAAGGAATATTCTGCAAACAGATTAAAAGATTTTGTTTTTGTCGAGGGGTTTGGGACTGGAACAAATTGGACATAAAACTTAGGCAAGAAAGCATGAGCTCCTTTAATGTTTTCAATAGGTGTAAGTTGCCACTTTTCATAAGATAGACAATTTCATTTAAATCTTGTTAAACTCAAATCAGTTTAATTCAAATGAACACATTTTCTTTGAATACCTACTGTGTGCCTTCTTGCTGCTGTGGGAATTACACAGAAAGGAAAAGTCAAGCTCTTGTTTCATTAATCTTCAAAAACTAGTTTTGGAGGCAAGGTTAGCATATATGAAGCAATTACAGACCATTACCAGACAGAACATAAATCTGCCAAAGTGCAGAGAGTAGTCTGTGAATTTTGAGTGCTGCAGCATCTCCTGGGAAAAGATCAGTGGGAACTAGAATTACCGTGGGATCCACCATAAAGTAGGAAACATGAAGTGTTTCTTGTAAAATGAATGGCCATTGGAATGTGGAGACACAGGGAAAGGCCATTCCTGACGAGAGAATAGAACAAGGAAATTCACAATAGCAAAATAAAAAGGACGGCATTGTATAGTGAATAAGAACACACTTTCAGATTTGGAAAGATGTCATTTTGGATTACTATGTTAGACTTTAAGAAAGAGAAGACTAGTTGGAAAGAAATGCTGTGTTTGAGATTTGGAGCATATTTAGATATTTTAAGAATTGTTTAAAATAATTGAAAGAGGAATTAAAATCTCCATTGATGGATATTATAAAATGCGTATGTAAGGTTGGATACCAGATGAATATGATAATTTTTTTTAACTGTATGACAGGTCTTATTTGAACTTATACTAGCTCTCCATTACCTAAAAGACAAGGAGAGGGGGAGAAGGAGGGAATGGGAATTCATATTTATTTTGAACATCAAAAACCTGCAAGAAGGATAAAAAAAACCCACTTTAAATTACTTCCTAAGATAGATGCACAGAGCTTTGCTGGTCATCAGCCTTGATTATTTTCTGTCTAGGAATGTTGAGCACAGTGGTTGTAAAGAGATAAGCTACAACAAAGGATGTTCAGCATATCAAATATTTTAGAGATCACTGCTTCCATATTCCACAATAAATGCCAATTATCTGGTGCATTACAATTGATTCTTTACTGAACTATATTATAGTCTTGTAGGTATGATAGTGAAGTTGAACTTATTCATTCTATAAATATTTGTTAAATGTTATATCATTTAAGTCAGGGCAGGCTAGGTTGTGCTACAGAATAACTTACCCATAAAACCCCACTGCCTTAAAACACCATGTACTTCCCCAAGCTACATGCCCATTCTAGGTCACAAGTATTCTGTTCAAGTGGCCCCTTTTCAGGAAATAACACTGACAGACTGTACAGTCTGGAAGGCCTTTGTTTTCTGTGGTGGGAAAAGGAAACATGACAGAGTGCACACAGTCTCATAATGGCTCCTTTCCCCAAAGTGGCAATTCAGTTTTAGTCAGATGGTTGTGCCTAACTTGAAGCTCTGTAGTTGTGGTGGTACATGTGTTTGAGGGTGAGGGGGGTGCAACACTACATGGGGCAGAGAAAGAGAGAACTAGAAATATTAACACTGGGTGTGCCAGTTAGTGCTGAGACATCAAAAGAAGGTGCACAAAAGCCTCCGAATCAATAGTGCTTCCATATTTATTGGGTATTTCATTGTAAAAAAAATACATCTAAAATCAGATAGTGGTAAATGACAAATAGAAAAAATGGGAAAATAAACAACAGAACAATGGGGGATGAGAATGACTTTAGTATGGTTGTTGAGAACTCTGTAGTGTTGAAAAGAGACCTGATAACTAAATGATTAGGAGTCGGCTATACAGAAATTCTACCAAAATAGTGCTTTAGGCATGGGAAATGTTAGGAAGAACTCCCAAATTAAGAATGAGCTGATGGAAGGCTTTGTAAGGCGGATATACTGTATTTTTTTTTTTTTTTTGTATCAGCATGGCACAGTTTGCATCTGAAAGTGGTGAGATTGATTTGCATTTTGAAGGACACAGTTGACTTTTGGATGCTGTAATTGATGGTTATCAGAAAAGAACAAAGAGAAAACAGGAGTCCAACACTAAAAGACAGAATCTAGAACTAGGCTTTGGAAGAGTCAGTAGTGAGAAGGGATGGAATAGAGATACAGGCTTTGCAAGGTGCACCTATTTCCTGAGTGAAAAGGAGGAATCCTTTTTACTCTCAGGTCCTGGAGATGAGCCATTGGCTGGAAGATAGTCTAATTTATTAAGAAGGATAGAACTGAAGAAGAATCATCTGTAGACACTATGTTTAGACCATGTGGTAGTTGAGTGTCATTTTAAGGGTTTTATTTTGGACATATTAAACGGTGAGAAATGTTTGACATCCAAGTGGACTTGGGGAATGACAATTTGATATTGAAGAAAAAATATTAAAGGTAAATATTACAATCTAGAATCAATGATGTATTGTTCAAAAGCATAAATCTGAATGAAAATAATATAAGAGCAGAACCAAGGAGAGGGACAACTTCTACTTCCAGCAATAACATACTAGGGAAGAACATCATCATCCAGGCAGGAGACATAGAAATCAAATAGTAAGATGGTGAATTTAAAATCAAATGTAGTGATTCTCAGCTGGTGACAATTTTGCCCTCAAGGTTACATCTGACAATGTTTGCAACCATTTTTCATCGTCACAACTGAGGGGTATGTGCTACTGGCATCTAGTGATCTAAGGGATATAGGACAAGTATACTATAAACACCCTAAAACAGACATAACAGTTCACCATGCAAATAATGATCTGGCCCATTACATCAATCGTACTGAGTTTGAGAAACCTTGTCCTATAGACAATGTCATTTCTCTCTGGCTGATTTCAAGATTTCTGTTTTCTTGACTCTGTTTTTTGGGAGTTTGATTCTACTTTGTCTAAAGTTGGATGTCTTTAAGTTTATCTCATCCTGTATTCACTCAGCTTCTTAAATTTGTATCGTTATTGTATTTCACGACATCTGGAAAGTTTTAGCCATTAGTTCAAATATTTTTTTAGGACTACATTTTTTTTCTCTTCCTTTCTGGAGCTCCAATGATATAAATGTTAGGTATTTTTTTAATTGTATCAAAATAATGAGACTTATTTTATTTTAAAAAAATTCTCTGTATTACTCAGATTGGGTAATCTCTATTGATCTTTGATCTGTTCTACAATTTAGCCTACCCAATGAGATTTTTTTGTATTATACTTTTTAGTTCTAGAATTTTCATTTAGTACTTTTTATGTTCATTATTTTCCAGACACTTCCTATTGTTTTTTTTTCCATAAGTCTTTATCATTACTTGTTAGAGTATTTTTATAAAAGCTGCTTCTATATTCTTACCATATTAGTGTCATATGAGTGTTATTGTCAGGCTGTTGTCTTCTGTTGGAGTTGAGATCTTCCTGATTCTGGGTATGACAAGTACTTTACAGTATGCTCAACATTTTGAGTATTATAAGACTCTGGTTCAAATTAACTCTTGTATTTTAGCAGATACTCAACTTGTTTAGGTACACAATTGACATCCTGGCTTACTTTAATGGGTTATGATTCAAATTAAAAGTTCACATATAACAATATTAATAATTATAGATATAATAGACAGAATCATCAAATGTTGATCTTTCAAAACAATAAAATGAAAAATCCCTTAGTGTAACTGATCAAAGAAAGGAAGATGACACAGAGCAAATTACCAGTAGTACAAAGATGAAAAAAAGAGACCTGATGACAGACCTTTCATATATTAGAAAGATAATAGGATGCTATGAACAACAGTTTTTGAAAATTTAGATGAAATTTCCTAGAAAAAGTGAAAAAAGACTTGGAGATTTGAATAACTATTGAAGAAATAACATGTTTAATTAAAACTGTCCTACAAAAAAACTCCACATTATGTGACTTCACCAGTAAATTCTGCTGAATACATACAGAAGAAATAACCATTCCTACACAAACTATTCTAGAATTGGAAAAAGAAAATGATCACCAAATTAGTTGTTTCTAACAATCTAGATTCCAAAATCTGTCAATGGTATTTTTCTTCTAAAAAACAAATTACTGGACAATTTGACTCAAGCCTTTTAAAAATTCTTAAATTTTAACATCATAAATCCACACTGTATATAAAGTTTAAACCATTATATCCATGTTGAGTTTGCTTTTAGAATACAAAATTGATTTGAAATCTAACAGCCAAATTACTGTACATAATTCACAGTAACAGAATAATGGGGGAAATTCATATACCTCAAATATTCAGAAATTATATTTGATAGAAATCAATGTCCTTTAGTGGTAAGATTCATAGCAAATTAGGAATAGAAGGGATCTTCCTTACTCTGACTTTTTAAAAAAAATCCGTAATAATTATACAGCACACATATCTCATGATAAGATGTTGAAAACATCTGAAAGTAGATGTTTTGCTTGTGGATTTTAGCTACTGCACAATATAATGAAGAAAAGAAAACAAACATAGCTTGAAAGGAATAAAACTTTCAGATTTTTAGAGGATGTAATATATACCCTCTCTATATTATATCCTGGTATTAACCTTAATATAGAGTGGTTATCCTGGGTTAGTTCTTTGGACCCAATGTAATCACATGAGCCTTTAAAGGAAGAATAGGAAGGCAGGAAAGTTAAGTCAGAGTGATGCCAGAAAGTGGGAGATAGAGATGAGGCAGAAAGGAAGGAAGGTCAATAAAGATTTGAAGCATGAGCAGGACTTGACTTGCCGTTGTTCGCTTTCAAGATTGAGGAATGGGCCCATGAACAAGGAGTGTGGGTGCCCTGTAGAAGTGGATGAAAGCCAGTAAGGAAGTGGGTGATGTCAGTCTGTAGCTCTATGGAATTGAATTCTGTCAAATACTTGAATGACTTTGGGAGATAAATTTATCTTCCTAGTTTCTAGAAAGAGATCCAGCTAAGCCATGCTGTACCCAGACTTGTGACTAAACTGTGAGATAATGAATGAGTGGTCTTTGGATCCACTCAGTGTGTATGATTTGTTACAATAGTAATAGAAAATGAATACACAGTTTGAACACCTAAAAAACCAAAAACTGTATTTCTGTATATCAGCAACGAAAATTTAAAAATATTTACAACGGCATAAAAGTAAGCAGGGAAAAAAAGTTAAACATGTGAAGACTTCCAGAAGGGAAATTATACTTTATTGAGAAACATTTTAAAAGTCCTAAATAAATAACATGTTTCCTGTTCCTGGACTAGAAGACCAACATTTTTTAAAACAAACTTTTAATGTTTGTTTATTTTTGAGAAAGCAAGAGACAGTGTGAGTGGGAGACACAGAATCCAAAGTAGCCTTCAGGCTTGGGTTGTTAGCACAGAGCCATATGCAGGGCTCGAATTCATAAACTGAGATCATGAACTGAGCTAGAGTTGGACACTTAACTGACTAGCCACACAGACACCCCCAAAACCAACATTTTAAAGTCAATACTGATCTGTATATTTACTTCAGTCCCAACCAAAACCCCAGCACAGTTTTAGTAACTGTAGTAATAATTAGAAAATTTACATAGAAATGCAAACACCCAAGGAGAGGAAAGCAAATTGAAGATGAAGTATCTGGGATGATGATCAGTTATCAAGGTTTATTAGAAAAGTTACAGTAACTAAGACAGTGTCCTATTGGAACAAATCAATAGAAAAAAATTGCAAATCTAGAAACTGACCTGTGCATATAGGGTATTTGATTTACATCAAAATTGCAATTGCAAAATAGTGAGAAAATACTGCCTGGTAATAAATAGTGGTGGGTACTAGTAGATCTCCATACCAAAAAACAACTGAAACTTGATCCCTATCAAGTTTGTGTGGTAAAACAAACAAAAATCAATATCAGATCAAAATGCTAAATATCAAAAGCAAGGCAATATAGTTTCTGGAGGTTAATATAGGCAGATATCTTTATGACCTAAACACAGGAATAAAGGAGCAAAACTTTTGAACAAGCACTTCACAAGAGAAATATCCACATGGCAAACATGTGAAAATTATTCAACCTTCTTATTGCAAATTAAAACTACAGTGAAACACTGCTCCATGTCCATCAGAAAGGCTAAAATTATCACTGCCAGTGATGTTACTATGAATGTCTTAGGATGTGTTTAGAACTTTTCTCCATTGCTGGTAAGGAGGTAAACTAGTACATTTTAGAATTAGAATTCTGTTTAGCATCGTCTAATGATACACACATCTGCATGCAAATAGGAATGTTCAAGAATGCTTATAGCCCATATTTATAATACCCACAGACACTCAGATTGCTTATAGTTTATGAACGGTCGAATGGGTAAATAAATGTAGTGAGTCATAAAAATAAATACTCTAGAGCAGTGGGAGTGAACAGACTACAACTGTGTACATACATGTGCACACACCAAACCAGATGGCTTTTGTGAACATCATGTTGACCAAAAGAAGCCATATACAAACCTATATTTTATTAATTATTATATTTATATAATTTTAAAATGTATTTTTAAAATATTTAGTTTTTGAGAGAGAGACTGTATGTGCATGTACAAAAGTGAGGAGGGGGCGAGAGAGAGGGAAAGAAAATCCCAAGAGAATCCAAAGCATGGAGAATCTCCATGCTGTGTGTGGAGCCTGATGGAGGTCTTGATCTTACAAACTAAGAAATCATGACCTGAGCCATAATCAAGAATCAGATGCTTAACCTACTAAGCCACCCAGGTGCCCCTAAAAATGTATTTTTTAAAATAGGGAAAATACTGAAGTTAAAAGTCCTACAAAAGAGATGAATTAAGAGAGGTTATTAGAATGACCTCTGGGGTGCTAGTAGTGCCATTTCTTGACCTAGGTGGTGGTTTTATAATCATTCATGTATGTATACTTGTTCTTCATTTTTCCATTACCTATTTTATTCTTCAATATAAATGTATTTGGAGAAGTGGAGAGACGACAAGAAAGAGGAGGAAGAACATATTTAGGATAGATAATCCATTTAGATTCAAGCAAAAGAGAGGATTCAGCAAATATTAATTAATTAATTAAAAAATAATAAAGGTAAAGAGGTGACTAAATTGAATGGGCCATGTCATAAAATCTAGAGAAGAATGTATTTCAGGAAATAAATGGAGTTCAGGTCTGTCAGATGCTACCAACAGGCTAGAAAATTAACTTTTGGATTTGCCAAATTAAAAGTGCTTTCTAGGGAGCTGTGGAGATTAAACCCTGATTAGACAGAATTGAGGAAGGTAAAGGTGAGAAATTAGACACTGAGAATAAGCAACCCTTACAAACAGTTTTACCACTAATGTGGTTGGGTAATAAATGGGTTTGCAATCTAAGGGTTGAGTAAGATTTTATATATATAAAATTAGGGTTAATGTTTATACACTGATAATAATCATCTAATGGATTGAGAAAAATGCTGATTTTAGAGAAGCATTCCGGAACAGGTGAGAGGGTATGGGGTCGAGAGTACACAAAAGGAGCTGTCCTTAGGTTGAAAAGATGTAAATTTTCCATTACAGACGGGAAGGTCATGAGGATCTAGATTCAAATATGGTACATATTTTCTAGTGAGAAAATTAGTTACTTCTCAACTACCATCTATATTCTGAATGAAATTTGAGATGAGGTCAGCAAATGAGCTAGAGAAGGATGTAAGATCAAGGGCTTGAAGAGAAAGGAACTAGTATGAAATAATCACTTTGTAATGTGAGCAAATACACGTTCTTGGGAAATTTATTAGGATTGTCTTGACTATATTCAATGGCCATTTGAGATTTGTGACCATCCTGGAGTCTATTTGATTAACGAATCTAAGAAATTGTTCAAGGACTACAAACATGGAAAATTAATGGCGAATGACTAAGATTATTAATTGTGGCTTTAAATGCTTGAATAAAATGAATATATGGAAATTATTTAATTGCTGTCCAGTTGCTATGTTTTATGTGGGCCAACAGAGCCCTAGTGGAGTTTCAGTCTGCATTGCCTGTTTTTAGTCTCAAGATTATGGTAAAGGCACATTAATAATTTATCCATCTGTATATTCACTGAAGTATTTATTGAATTACTATATACCAATCATGGGGGGAGATACAGTAGTGAATAAAAATACACCATTTTCCCTGCCCTACAGAGTCATCTACTTTAGAGAACTAACTGTTAATTTACAGACTCAATTTTTCTGTGACAATTTATACATTTACTCTCAAATACTATCTTTGCAAATTATATTTTTAAAGTGAAAACTATAGTTGTCTGATTTTACTTCCTGAGAAACTATATTTGGGCCTACAATTAAAAAAATAAAGGGCATGGGGTCACAAATAATTATTTAGAAATAGGGAAGAAGGAAATCATAAAGGAGTAAATCAGTTCATACAATGTGCCACCTGGAGGAGTAGCTTTTAAGCTATTTGGAACTTCAAAAAAATGATTCAAGAAAGCAGACTAGTTTGGATTTAAGATACTCAGGCCATTTAGAATCCAACACATTAATATTGAATTTAGTTTATAGGAAATATGTTCAACTTCAATAAAGAAAATAAAGGGAGAAAGGATGATTTATGAAAACTGGAAAATACTGGAAGAAAGGTATTTGACTGAAAAAACATCCCTTTTATGAAAAATATGGGACTTCATTTTGACAACTTTGCCAATCACAATGAAAAATTTCCAAGTTTTTGACAAAAGTGTAACTAACAATGGTCCATTCATTTTCCTGCATTATGATCAATAGGGTTGGTGAGTTTAGTAGTAAGGAAGCTCAATTATACATCTTGGAAGCTAGATTAGAATCTTAGTTTAATTTAATCTAGTAAATGGGCAGATTTAACAAAGTTAAGTGTGTTGGCTATATCTGCTCCCAGCTTTTGAAATAAACAATAAAACTAGTTAATATCATAAGTTATTTCTATGAGTCCTATCCTTTCAAATGAAAATTTATTGATCTTTCACATGATGAATACTACACATGTTGTTGGGTAAAACAAAATGGAGGTAGACTCTGAATGCAATTCTAGTGGAGAAAACAGTCAGGTTCAGAAAAACAGAAATAAGCAATCCATAATTCTTACAAGTGAAAGGTAGAAAATTAAAGGATTAACTGTGTTCTACCACCAGGAAAGGGATAAGTTAGGCATTGATACTATGATAGGACCAAGAGTATATTGGGTGACTCTGGAAATTGGAGTTTATTGTTTTTAATTTTTATAAATACTAAATTATTTTAAGGGGAAAACGTCAAAAATTTATGCCAAAGTAGAGATCATGATACATTATACACTTACATGTCACCCAGTTTCAATGATCAAAACATGGCCAATTTCTTTTTATCTAGGCCCTTACACAAATTTTGGAAGTGCTTTTATTTATTTTATTGATTTTTTTTAGAAGTGCTTTTATTGATGAGTTCCATATGGGAAATATTTATTTATGTGTTATTTAGCGTTTATACTATTCCAAAAACCTAGATATAGTGAAGAAGTTGTAGAAGCTTGTGTGCCACTTCAGTTTCTCTTGGGTTTACAGGCTTTGTTAAAGCAGTTGCCTCAACTTTGTTCCAAACTGGGTTTGGGCTCCCACACAGGTGCTACTTGATAGTCTCTTATCTTATGCCCACAAGTCAGACATTTAATCTCCTTCCCATAAATAAATAATATGCAATGGACTTAATATACCGTGGTTGACTCAAAGTTCAACATTTTCTGTAGTATATTTTCTGTTCTTTTTTTAAAGCTACTAGTTTCATAATTTCCCCAGTGTTTCTTTCAAGATTCAGAAAGGATAATGTTTGTGAGCTGATGCTATACAGTCCAAGTTCTGTCGTAGGAGAATTCCAGAATTTGAATTTGAAATGCTGTAGAGGGAGATTAAGCATTTGATAAATTTGAGATAGGATAATTAGTCAATTAATATGTTTCTATAATAGGTGCAGAGCTTTGGATATACAGGGTTAGAAAGAAGAAAATAGGAGTTTTGTATGTCTAAAAAATGTAAAGAGGGCAGGTATAACTCTAGGAAATTTAGTAAAAGGTAAACAATAAGGTGGAGGGCCAGGGCAAGGTGAGATCATGCATTTTTTTTTTTGTAGACTAGATGAACATTGTTTTTACTCTCCAGAAGGTCTTAATTTTCTAGTATATAAATAAGAGAGCAACATGAGTTTAAACGCTTTGTAAAAAAAAAAAAAAAAANATGACAAAAGAGTGGCAGTAGAAAAAAATGACTGGTTCGAGATGTGTTTAGGGATAGATCTTACAGAATTTGGTATGGACGGGCATCAGTAGTGGTAGTAGACAAATTTCCAGTAGTGGTTCTGAGTTCTTTGCCTTTGAAGAGTAATAGCATTTCCTGAGATGGAGAAGTATGGCATACGTTCTGGGATGGGTGTTGGCAAGGCTAGAAGAATTTTACTACTTTGGGACATGTTAAATTTGTGTTTACCTTGAAATATTCACATAATGATAAAAGGAATACATTTGGATATTTAAGTATGAAGCAAGAAATAATTTTCAGAATCCCCATTATACTTATAATACTTGAATATATGGAAATTGTTTAGATTCTCTAAGAGGATGTAGGGAGAAAAGAATCCTGGTGAGAGAATAGTGACTGACAAATGGTTTTCATAAAGAATAGTAAGAAAGGAGAATCCAAAAACTATGGTATGTATAAGTATTCTCAGATGGAGAGAATGGTAAACACTGCTGAATGGTACTAAAAGGTTTAGAAAGATAAGGGCCAAAATGCTTATTGGAACCTTGACAATAGATATGTGAGTACAGTTGTAGAGTTCAGGCTGAAAAGGGTTGATCATGATAGTAAGGGCAAATGATTAGAGATATTGGTGTAGATAGCAATATCAGGAAATATCTATTAATTTCAAGATGTGAGGCATTACAGCTTATTTGTTACTGGGAATTATCTAGCTGACACAGGTAAAGGTGCCACTGTGGGAGTAAGTGCAAGAACAAATGAGCTGAGAAAGCGAGGTGTGCGTTTGGAGAAACTGATCTCTGATGAGAACAGGGCCACTTTCTCTGTTTTAAAAAGGAGGGAGGAGAAATTGGTTACAGATGGTGGTAGCAGGATGATCATGGCTTCTATTTCTTCAGCAAAGCCCTTTTACACAAGTTATCCAACTTGTTCAGGTTGGAGGAAATAGGAAGATAACAAAAGCATTCCTGATGATAGAATAAATTTAGAAAATATAGTAGTATAGTATTGCTATGTACAGTTATGTGCCCATTTTAAGTTGGTTATAATGAATTATTATGGAGTGATGTCTTCGTGCCTGAATGAGCTACAATCTGAAATAGTGCTCTATCAAGCATGTATGCAGAGACCAAAAAAGGCAAGTGGTTGATTTTATGAGTGGTTTTATATGATAAGTGCAATAAATGGAGAGCAGGTCAGTGGAGTTAATTGTATACATTAACTAAGGAATATGGGAAAATAGTCAAAGAGATTAAAATGAGAGTGGTGAAGAAGCAATAGATATATGGAAAGGAGTGAAATGGAGCTTTTAATAAGTTAAGGAAGATTCCAGAGGAGATCTTTGATCAAGTGAGTTGGAAAGATAAGAAGTAGTTGAAGAGTAGGAGGTTGGGCTCCTGATTTTACAGTGTAGATTTGACACCAACAAAGTGAGGGCTGTGGCTATGGGAGCAAGTAAATAAAATGGGAATGGAGGGAAGGTACACAGCAGAAGAGATGATGTAGAGGTGAGACTCTAGATACTGGATCCGTAAAGAGGTGGAATGTACGGAGCATGATGACTAGCAGTGGGTGGAGAGGAAAGCAGGGAGATTTGTCTAAATGACCAAGATCCTTGTCAACTATGAGATTTGACAATTCTGCATTAAAAATTTCATATTTTAATTACATTATTTATATGCTTCAGTTTCTTAGGATTACCTTCTATCAAAAGACATCCTATGCTTAAAATCTTCCTGAAGATTATGACCAACAGCTTCTCATATTTTTTTCCCTACAACTTCAGACTTTTTGCCCTAAATTTCTATCTAAAGTTACAATCATCATGAAAATGAATTGTATTTGATTATTAATACTTTGATATCATACATGGTATATGCAAATAGGAAGCATTATCTTTAATATTTTTGTTGAAATTGTCACATTTTTGAGACATAAAAATGTGTATTGTATTATATACACTCAGACTAAGCAATATGCATTAGTTTTACATTTCTCAATCTATAGTGTCAAAAAAATGTCCTACTGGGGTGCCTGGGTGGCTCAGTTACTTGAGTGTCTGACTCTTGATTTCAGCTCAGGTCGTGATCTCACAGTTCATGGGTTCAAACCCCACGTTGGGCTTTGTGCTGATAGTACCTGAAGCCTATTTGGGATTCTCTCCTCTCTCTCTCTCTCTCTCTCTCTCTGCCCCTCCCCCCCACTCTTGCTCATTTGTGCTTTCAATCTATTTCAAAATATATAAACAAATGTTTTAAAAAATCTTATTTCATGTGCACAAGATTTGGCTTAATGACAAAGGAGCAAATGAAACTGACCTTTTATTTCAGATCATACATTTTAATGCAATATAATGGATCCACCTGCTGCAGATGAAGTTTCTGAGCTCTCACTTAATTTAAAAAGTACCATTAAGTCAGGTTTTTTTATATACTTGAATGTATAAAGTTCAGGGAAATACAGGAACAAATAGTTTAAATGAATTATTGGAGTGTAGCTATGTCTATATACATACATGTATATCCATATATATGCATACATATTATATCATATCATGTCTACAGAAATTAAAATATTATACAGGATAAGTGAATTAGTTTCTACAAGGTAGAAGAAAATTGAAGAAATAGCTGATATTTTTAATTTACATTTTTTAAAAATGTTTATTTTGAGAGAGAGAGAGAGAGTGGCAGAAAGGCAGAGAGAGAGAGAGAGAGAGAGAGGCAGAAAAGCAGAGAGAGAGGAAGAAAGAGAGTCTCTGCTAACACAGAGCCCAAGGCAGGGCTCAGTCACATGAACCATGAGATCATGACCTGAGCCGAAATTGAGAGTTGAATTCTTAACTGCCTGAGCCACCCAGGCACCCCTAATTTGCATTTGTGATCCAGTTATGAAGCATACATCCCAACTTTATTTCAAAAGTTATTGTATCCAGTTATACTCACACTGTACATGGAACTCTCTTGATAATTAAAATTGATCTATTAAAAGATGTGAATGCAAATGCATATACAAATATGTGGCAAAAATATATGTAATTAATTCTAAAAACTCCAAAGCCTAAAATAGCTGAGGATTGTGAATATGTGTGAATAGCCACTAAAAGGGCTTTCAAAACATCAATTTGAATGGAAGGAACAGGGTCAGATAGAACTACCAATGCTAAAGGTGAAGTGAAATTGCTCCCCTGTCCCATGGTTTGCTTTGATACATCACATATGTACGGTAATTATCCATGCTTTATTGTCTCTACCTGCCATCTTAACAAAGGATCTCTTACTCTCCACTGCCATCCTCAGTACAGTTACCACTTCTGTCAGCCCATGATATGCATTATTACTTACATGTGCCAGGTTCCACCAAACCTACAAGGCAAGGCTGATATAGCATGGCTGACAAGCAGTAACCAACTGTATTTTATTCAACAGTATATATCTAGAGGTTAGCACAGCACCTGGAATGATACCATGCTTTCAGGGTGTTTTGTTATATGCAGTAGTCAACATACAAGTGAACAGAAAACAACGATGTAAATAACATTCTGGTGTATCCCAGCATTCGAGTCTACTATGGTAGGACCTTAATGATAGCCAGTCATTGGCAATTGGAATCAAAAGGCATTGATACAACAGTGGTTTACTTTGGAGTCACTGAGGAAGGGTTTTATTTTGCCTTCTACCTGTTTTATGTGACTCTGACTTTTTGGGAGGGAAGTGTACTGGTGTTGGTTTGTATCCTCAGAGATTTCATGTAGCCATCCCCATCCCATTCATCCTTTGCCTGAGAAAGCACTTTCATCATGAACCCTCTATTTCCTCTTCTACTTTCCATGTCTTCTGAGTAATATTATGCCAAAGAGGCGGAAAATGGGTGCCTATGGGGGCCATGCAGTAAAAGTGAAAGCAGAATCTTGGAAGGCTGTGGTAAAGATGAGATTCCATGCTGTATCTCAAGAAGCACACATCCTCAACTGCAGTTGATTTGTGCCTTTGGAAATGTTAATCCAGTGCTGCTAGAACTTCTGCATTTCAAGAATAGTTGCAACATCTCTATTTTATATACTTGCAAATAAATCCCCTAAATCATAAGTAGTACATCATTAGAGACCAAATAGAACACATCTGTGGTGTGGACCAGCTTATGATCACCCATTGGAGACTTCTCTTTCATCCCTTTTGATATCTCACCTTCAAGTTCCTGCCCCTTTTTGTGTTGATTTTCAATCTATAAACTGCAGAGAGTTTCCTGATAAATGGTATACAATTATCTTGAATGGGTGGCAGAAGTAAGGTTTTTACTGTGATCTGAGCTCTGCTGTGGTACCTGTAAAATAATTATCCCTTCTATTTGGCCAAGTAGTAATAGCGATTGCCTCTTCTGTGTACTACATTTCTAAACTCATAATCTGTCTCCTGTTCTTATTGTGGCCTGGTTTCTAGAGAAAGGAAGAAGAAAAAAAGTCATTCCTGCTTTTCCTATGACACAGGGGTTTGTAGGCTCCATGGATGGGACAGCCAGGATAGACTAGAGAGTGAAAATATTGATCAGGAGACTTGTGTTGCCTGCAGGCTAGTTAAGTTCCTTATCAGGGTATGTTCAAGCAGGAAAACCACCCTTTGTGGAGGTTACCATTCAAGTTTATTGTATGGGATATGGCTTGAATTACAAAGAACACATTTCTTACATTCCTTCTCCAATTTATAAAACAAAGGTATTAATTTTTGTAGCTCAAATTCTAGAACTGAAGTCACTTTCTAAATATCACAGTTTTAATTTCCTGAACTCTAGGGCTCTAGAATAACTTACTCTGTTTATAGATGGTATTTTGATCATGACTGTGTTGTGTAGGACACTAAACACATAGTAGGTGATCAACAAACACTGTCAAATACAAATTTGATTTATGCCTGCAGGTCTTAACCTACCATATGGCTTTAATTTCTGTTGGAGTCAGAATATTTAAGAACAGATTAAATTAAAATACCACCTGCCAAATTTCTAATACCAAGGGAGAAAAATATTTATGGAATAATTGGAACAAGAGACGGGAAAGTAAGCACAGAGGATAAAGACAGATTTTATTCAATCTATTTAAATCCAACATGTATTAATGAGTGTCTAGTCTGCAGAAGTTCTGTGAGAGGTGGTATGGTTATGTGAAACTTAAGCACAGTTCTGGCCTGAATAATTAAGTTACCTATTATTTCTCTTTTGTCCTTGTGATCCTAGAAACTATAAATACAGTGCTCATGAGGCAAATACTGTATAAGGACATAGAAATCATTGGGTTCATACTTAACATATTTAAGGCAAAATAGTCATAGAAGCTGTCTTTCAGGGATATGGTGTTGTTGCCATTGACACACTTTTACCAGCCTGGAGTTGTAAAATCTGTGGAACAAATGGAAGGGTCCAGGAGGACATCCTGAGAAGCCACATGAAAAGGAGGCATTGAGAGCAGCCACTTCCTGAGAAATGTATTCATTAGGAAAGAAGGTCATTTCTACCCGCATTTGAATTTGCATTCCTAAAATGGTCTGCATCCAAAATGAGGATTCTCATCCTAATTGTGGCCACAAGTAGTGTGGAAATCTAAGTGGAGGGAAGGTCTGCCCCAGTGAGGCTCCTTGTGTGGGTAACCCTAGAATAAGAGGAAGCTTTAGTAATACTAGAGGTGTTGCTATGGGCACTGATGCATAAGAGCCAGATACAGTGGAAGGAAAATAATGAAAAATGCTGATTAGGAGCTCAGAGAAAGGAATGGAACATTTGTGCTCAACAATAAAATGTAATGCTCTGTTAATCTATTTCTTGGCTGTCCTTATTCTGTAGGTTTTTAAAATACACTTTTGTTCCTCATTTAGTTTCTTACACTATATTTCTTCCTTTCTCATCACTTTTCCTATTTTGACACTGACTTTAATTGTGAATAGATTCAACTCTGCAAGGACCTGAATATGAAATATAATGTCAGCATCAAGAGAATCAACGCTTTTTGCTCCGTATGAAATCAAGAATGTCAGATATGGATAGTGCATATTAGAACCATCCCCAGCAGAGGCTCAGAAAAGGTTCACTGTCAAAGCAATCCAAAGTTCCTGAATTTCTGGGGTAGAGAAATGCTTCATGCCCTTAAATACACATGCTACAGATTTAAATATGAATACATACGCGTGTATGCAAAATTTATCCAATCTATTTATGTAGATTTGGTAAGAGAGACACTAGACCTGAATGACTTTGTTAGCTATTTGTCAGTGATGTTCCAATTAGTTTACAAATAGAACTTCTCCATTTTGTTCCCCTAAAATAAGAGAAATTAAAAAGTATTTTCCCAAGATCTCTTCATTTTCTTTGATCATCTGTAAACTTTGCTATCTAACATCCTGTAATTCTGTTTCCCCACCTTGTCACTTTACTTCCTCCTTATGTCACTTTTGCATAATGGAAAATCTCAAGGCTACATTCTACCATCCCAATTCAGTTTATATATGTTAACTACTCCTTTTCTATTTCAACTCTGTTTCCTTAATTCTGCAAGGGGGTTATATTTGATTTCCTGTATTTATGCCCTTTACTCTTCATAAAAAAAAACAGTTGACGTCTTAAAACTGTGTGTTGACTTTAACAGCTGTTAATGGATACCTGATTTATTTTCATACCTTACAGTTTTAGGATATCCGGGTTCCCAAATGTCCTCTCCATTCTTTCACAATAAAAGGTCTTCCTGTTATTAGTAATTTGTCATCAGTGTTGATCTCACTATGGGTGAAATCCAGATCATGAAGTGAAGCAGCATACTTTAGACAGTGGGGGCTCTGCAAACTGAGGGTCAACATGATAAGGGAGCAACTGTTGCATCAAGTTTCCCTGAGAGCAACTTGGTTTTGGTATGTAGGCTGTAAAGGACAAAATGGAACACTTAAACCTTGATGCTCCAGGACATGAACCTACCCCCCAACATTACTTATCCTCTGAGGAAATAAATGAGCCCAGACAGGGAGTACATGTGGCCAAATGCCATGGGGGGGGGGGAGGGGGGCACTGCCCTGGGGTGGGAA
>NW_027532203.1:23380156-23513400 GCF_008692635.1 Crocuta crocuta
GGCACTGCTATCGGGTGGTACAGATTTACTCTCCAGGCGCAGAGCTGCTGATTTGATTTAAGATAGCAGTTGTTAAGAGCAGAAGGAGCTGCTGGCACAACTGGTGGCCCTCTCGGCCAAGCATACTTTCCAACTGTCCTGGGTTTAGGAGGAAGAGAAAAAGAGCCACAAGGGGGAGGGAGGGAGAGAGTATGGTAGTAGACCTATTGAAGAGTTGGGCTGTAGCTCACTCAGAGGAATTCCATTAAATGAACTCATCCGTCATCTTGCCTTTTATTGATGAGTGGCATTGCTTGGTGGCAAGTGACATAGCAGAACAAATAGCATCAGAGTCCTGGCTCCTGTTCTGCAGCACACACAGACGCGGGGGCCCCCAAACAATGAGTCATTACTTATTACATCCATTATTAACTCAGCTCAGCCTCATTAGGCTTAGAAATTGAGGAGAGAAAAAAATTAAAAGCAAGTAACACCAAGTACCCACACATTTAGGGAGATAGGGGGTGGTGTAGGAGAGACAGTGAACAAGTGAAGGACAGTTATAACCAGCAACTCAGCAATTGTGACATTTTCAAATCCTGAGGGTTATGGATAGTTGATTGTGTGTTTGCCTTTTTCTGACATGATTGGGTTGAGGACTACATTTTAAAGTAGAGGGGCTGAGGTTGAATATTGGAAGGACATCATTAGCTAACACTAGCCCTTCAAGATAGTTTATTAGGAGGAGTATAGTCCTTTTATCAATGGATTCTTGGAGGTTGCTATATGCTGAAACCCATATGCATGATTGTATCTTCTAAAGAGGCTTCTAGAAGTAACAGAGATAGCCTGCTTCTGTTGTAAAGCAACATGCTGACTAACAGTATTGCAAGAACAGAGGAATCTTCTCGTTATAGTCTCTCTGTCTACTTGTGCTATCTCAAAGTTGGCTGCTGTACCCCAAAGTAAACATGTTTGCTGGAGCTTAAGTGCTCTACTACAGAATCCAGACCATTAGAAGAGAGAACTACTTCCATATTTTAGCAATACTCCACAATGAGAGAAATTCTATAAAGAGGAATTAGAACTAGTTCTTTGTTGTTTTTTTTTAAAAATATTTATTCATTTTCTGAGAGACAGAGCATGAGCAGGGGAGAGACAGAAAGTGGGAGACAACAGAATATGAAGCAGGCCCCAGGCCCTGAGCTCTCAGCACAGAGCCCAACGCGGGGCTCAAACCCACAAACCTTTGAGATCATGATCTGAGCCGAAGTCGGACGCTTAACCAACTGAGCCATCCAGTTGCCCCAGAACAAGTTCTTTGGAAAAGATTATCTGCTGGGACAAAATATGGACACACATTTAGAACAACTTATGGCAGAATTTCTTATTTTACTATTAATGATGAGTACAGATAATGTTTTATGTGACACCACTTGAGACTAACTGATCAACTCTGTCTGCTAAATTTCCTGGTTAATTAAGTCAAATATTGGCTATATATTTTTTCTCCTTGAGTATTAAAAAAAAAAAACTATTTTGCCCATGTGGTCATGACTTCCTGATTTTTGAATACATAATCACTACATTCCCAGGCTTTCAAATACTTCTTGAATGCAATATTTAAAGATTTCAGTCTTTAAAACAGCATAAAATAGATTTCTTGGGTATTCTCTTTCATTTGAGTTGATAAAACTCTTCTCTATGAGCTAATTGAAACATTTAGTTATGTTTATTAAGCATTTTATACACATGCACACACATACACTAGATTTTTCAAAGCATGTTTACAGATTGGCAATTGATAAATTGCAAGGTTCCCAAGAGAAGGAAAAAACTTTTGTTTAAGACAAAGTTTGAAGGTCTTCCTTTTGTAGAGTTGTTATTCGCTATAATAATATTCTGGACAGGAAATAAAGGCAAAAATGGTCATCAAAAATGGTTAAATATACAGGTAAACAAATGAATGCATGTCAGTGTTATCTTTCCCTCTGTGGTTTAAAAAGTCTGCATTTAATTACTCATTTGGAAACATGGCATTAGAATTTAGACTTAGATACACTACCAGATTATTGGATATGGAGTTTGCACATATTTTAATATCTCATAAAAATACATGATTTATTCAATCATGCATTCATCTAGCTATCTAATGTGGCCTTATTTCATGTCCATTATGGTTATGAAATTATAAACAGTAAAACCACACTATAACTATTCACCCTATAAACAGTGTCATTTCTCTCCTGACCCTAGTAGTAAAGAAGAAAAAGGGGAGGAAGAGAAATATATATGTATATATTTTAGTTTGTCTTGGTAGTATTGAAGTTAGTTTCTGATTAACTATTCAAACTTAACAAACTTTCGTTTTTTTCTCCTTTAGAACGTATCAGGCATTTATCTGTTGGCCATGGTTTGCATGAAGAATGGATTAGATATAAATGATATCCACTTTTTGGTTTTGTTCTGGAGCAATTTCTATTTCATAGTTATTTTGTCATTTGGACTTCCACTATTTTTAGAGGTAGGAAGAATATAGATCTTACAGTTTTATATCTTAAATCTGCATTGTATTAACTCTGCCCTTTGGAATAACAGGATAAACATCCCTTAAAGCTGTTCTAAGATAATTATTACGTCTCAACATTCTTCTGTTTTCCAGCTCATGCATACTCCATTCCCTCAACCTCACTATACGAAAAAGTCCTTCAGACCAAATCAGCACCGAGAGAATGAAATTTTCTCAGTAGTATGAATATAGTAGTAACTCTATAGCTTTATCTTTTCTTACACCCACATCCTTTCTAGGAAAATCAATTTGTGGGCTATACAGGGGGTCCTGCCTTGCCATCCTTGTAGTTCAAGGGGGCTAGAGCCATTGGATAGCTATTATGAGCTGGTAAAACATTTTCTTAATGCAGAGCTGTTTTTCCCATGATGATGTCATGTGCCCTAGAAGCTACCATCATAACTGACAAAATTTTCCTGTTCTAGCTGAAGATTTCTTTGCTAAAGAACCCAGCTCTTATTCAGTTCATCTTATTTTCCACTAAATAAATGCCACAGTGTTTTCCTTTCTAGTCTAGAAGATTTTTCTGATTTATTGAAGAAAGATGCCCTTCTCCTACCAAGAGAGCCTTATGCTGCAGAGCAGAACTGACATATGTCCTCATTTTTCACATACAAACTCCAGTAGTATAGATTTTCACCTGATTTTCTCTTTGTTACCACCTCTTCTTCAGATGTACCCTGACCTGAAGAAAGCTGGGACACACACACAAAAAAGTGAGTGACATTTTACTACCATGTAATCAATAATCTTCTACCTCTGACTGTGACCCTTGTTTCCCATCAAGTTTAAACGCAAATCTCTCTCTTGAAGGTGAGCTTGTCCCCTATCCAGTATATTGCCGAGAGCATGTACTGGTTGCTCATGTTTTTCACAGACTATGCATCTTAGTCCTTGTGAATTCTCCAAGAAAATATGCCTTTAATGAAAACTCCAGCAGTTCTGATATTCAAGGGGTACACAACTTAGACCCTCTCCCTGAAATCCCTCACACATAACTGACAAAATCTATAAACAATTTGGTCTCAGATATCATGAACCCATTTGGCAATAGCCTTCTACTTCAAGGAGGCTCTTGAAGCATAGTATACGCTTCCCGTCAAAACTTTTCTGTATCTGACACTTGTCTGTGGTGTACAGGACATCAGCCTCCTTGCATCTGGGTCTAGTAGGAAGCCCATCTTTTGTTACAGTATAGCAAATGCAGTTAAGTTACCTTTTAAGGCATGTCACTGTCTGATCTGATATATAAATTCACTTTCCTGGCTATGCAGGTTGAACTAATGTCACTTTTGCCCAACAAAATTCAAAGCTGTTCCTCTTTACATCTGGAAACTAAAGAGAAAATAGAATTAAAGTATGGATATTTTGATGTTCAGTATAGCAAAGCTCAAACCTAATTTTTGTTCCATAGGTAACTGCCTGTGGAAAAAGCGGGAGCATTTACTTACCCCAGTAGAGAGCCAGAGAAACATGGCAAAGAGGGATTCAGTGCTGTGATTGACTGGGTTTTTGAATGGGACTTAAATGCCCTATAGGATTAGCTACAGGCAAGGGCTGAGTAAGCGCCTGTCTGCTGGTATGATTGAGGGGTGACAGGTAATCTCACTGCCCAAATGTATGCATATCCCCTAAACCACCATGCTGATGTTAGAGAATCATTCCTTTGGGTATCATTTCTAAAATGTCTCTGTAAAAATGCAAATACTTTACCTAGAAGTAATGGAACATTAAGCCATTTATAGTCATTTAAATTTTAGGAAGGCTTATAACGTTGACACAGAGCTAGAGTAAATCCAGGAAAACAGGATATATAAAAGAATTATTGATTCAGAAGATGAAAAGTAGTACCTCGAAGAAAGTGATGAAAAATTGGGGATGGGAGAGAGTTGTACCTCAGAGAAAGCAATACTTTGGTAAGGCAATTCAAGGACCAGTAGGTAAAAAGGGGAATTGAAACATCAAACAAGACCTTTCCAACCCCTGATGCTGTGAACTAAACCAGAACTGAGGACTTTGAGCATTTAGGCCATGGTAGGAATGGTTGATTGTTGACTGGAAAGAGCCCAGTGACCAGGAATCTCAAATCTTAAATTTGCCCTTGGAAATTTCAAGTCTTCTTGGCAAGTGACTGCTTGAGTGTCTCACAGTGCTAATTAGTTCTGAGAAGAATAGAAGAAAATGGAGTGATTGACAGCTGCCCTATACGTCAGTGTCAATGCCAGTTAACAGATGCCACTGATCAGCTGCTTTCAAATTGTTTTCACAAGTCTATCAGCAGAATAGCAGAAAACTTATATTTTTTTCATGGGTTTAGACTCCAGCAAAACAGCACTTTCTCTAAATAATGTACACTTAATATTTTGTATTCCTTGGCCATTATTGCCTTTGCCAGTGATTGCTAATTTTCATGGACTTCTGACTATCAACAGTAGCAGCTACAAGATTTAATTGGGCACCTAGTATATGCAAGACTCTATGATGAGAATTCAGTAGCATAAGAAGATGTAGACAGTTTTACTCTTGGCTTAAAACCAGATAAGAAAAACATAATATTACACAAAAATATAAAGCAACATTTACAAAGCACCAATCACAAGAATTACAGAGGTTATCAAAAATGGGACCCTGATTGGGCCACTTCTACAATTTCATTTATTTTTCTCTTGACTGATACTTTTTTTTTTCTTAGTACAACATTGCAACATGTCTTTTAAAGCCAGAGAGCTGTTCCTACAGGAGTCATTAATTGTTGTTAATTAAAGAAGCTTTACTCTTGCCCCCAAGCACAGAGAGTTGATTCTGAATGAAAGTGCCTCATCTGGAAAGTGAAGGGGCACATTAGGTAGTTCTTGCAAGTTAAGTCAGAAGTCTACCTATTTTAAGAATTTTCGTAATACTGTAATAAAATTAAAGTAATAGCAACATCTTTATTTTTATTCTTAAAGTTTATAAAACTTGTATATTTCCACGCATTCATGTCAATCTCCTAAAGATTGTGTTCTGGAATGGCTATCTTTTAGAAATGAGGAAACTGAAACTTTAAGGTTCTAAGATTGGAGCTAAGGATCAGCTTCCATGGTGGCTCCACAACATGCTACTATTACACTGTATCTAAATAAGAAGACCAGAAAGCATATATATTGAAGAATGAATTCTAAGGCCTTATCGAGCATGATATAAACAAGACCAGTTTTAGACATAATTGTGAATTTGGACCAGCCTGTTTGCAGCAGCCCTAATTCCTATTCTGCAGCTTTCCTTCCTTCTAGCCTTCGATCTTCTACTATATTTCTCCAGTCCTGCCTGTCACCTCTCTCCAGGTGGAAGGCTTTTGTTGTTGCATCTTTTTTGGCAGAGACAAAGTAGAAGATGAGATGCACATCCTGGAGAAATTGCCTGATATTGTTGTGTAGCTGCTGTGTCTTTCTATGTAATCCTTCTCATCCGGAGTTAGGAAAGAGACTCTGTAAAGGTTCATGTTAGAGACTCACTATCAAGTTCTCTTTATCCTTCACTGTTCCACGAGAATTAGCTCCTTTTGGGAATCTCTCAAACACACACATCAAGAGTTGACTTATCTCCTCTATACTTTAGTAACACCTTAGACTTCTCTCTATTACAGCACAATGTGTTACATACACTTACAGTATTTTTACACTGAATGTGAGAGCTTTTGGAAAAGGATTATGTCCTCTTTATCCTGAGCACCATCCCAGGTACATTGTAAGTACACACTAAATAGTTTCCAAATGATAGACCATCCTAATATTATCCCATCCCATCCCATTTATTCAATATAGTCACCCAATTTCTTGTAACATCTAAATCAGAATATTGTGTTTATTAAGCAAATTCACATGCATTCTTATTCTTGGAAAGGGCCCTTAGGAAATCACTTTTAAAAGTCTGACAAAAGTAAACAGCAGAGACTTGAAATTGCCAAAGAAATCTTTGTCAATGACACATAATTTCCAAATCAGAGTAGGTGAGAACATACATCTCTTATGTAATCATTCTGGAATGTGCCTGAAACGAATAAAGAAGATAAACTATTATGGTCCAGATGTAGCTGCACTTTAGAGCTGTTATTTTAAGATTCCTTAGTATAAAATGAACTAGATGCACATATTAAATTATTAACAGGCTACCTTTATAAGCCTGAGCCAAGGTGCAAACAACTGGGAGAGGAAAGCTATGAAACAAAGTAGATCAAAGGATGTGATTTGATCAACACTTTTCTCAACAGCCTTTCAGTTTTTTCCTCTCCTTGCATCAAGGAGCTTTTAGTTGCAATTACAATCAACTGAGTGAAGCAGTGTTCAGACCACCTGGCAGCAGGTAAAATATCATTGGTTCAAGCGCAAATACGTGTAATTTGGTTCTATTTATCTGGGTGATAGGGCATTTTTTTAACATTCACTTTAGCTTCTCCTAAGACCCATACCACCCCAGCAATTTGAAGCCATTTTCAAATGAACTAGATCCTACTTCTAAATGTGATTAAGTAACATTGAGTAAGCAATTGAAACCTTTTCTTTCTAAATTCAAATCTCAGATTTGAAAGAAATTCTGTCTGAGACTTAGCCTAGTGTTTCAGGAGCCAGGAAAAATGCTGACCTTACAGAAAAGAAAATGTATTATATCTGTATTTATATATTTTAAACTACTACTGTTTTTACAAATAAGCTGTCCTGATTGCCCTCGGAACAGCCTTGTGAAGTAAGACCAGCATTAGCATCCTTGTTTTCTATCTAAGCAAACCTCAGCTTATTGGAGTATATGTAAGCCACTCATCATAGAAGCCATGTTAAGTACTAACAGAAACAATAGATTATCTCTTGAGCCAAGAGGAATTATCAAAAGTGATGATGGTAGTTGGGGACATCAGAGGAACCTTGAGACAGAGTATTTACTGAAATTTTTGGATGAAGTTTGAGGCAGCATGCAAAGTATTTATGGATTCTTAGAAGTATGCAAAATATTTCCCAACTGCATCAGTCCATATTTGATCAGAAAAACAGAATCAATGAGAATGACATATTCATATACACACATATATATAGGGAGACAGGTGTGGGGAGACAGACACACCTTTAATAGGAACTTGGCCATATTCAATTTTGAGAACTGATAAGAGGTTGCTTTCTTTACATTTAAGCTTCAAAATCATGCCAGGGAGCCAGGAAGAGAGGACGGGTAGTAAAGTAGGGTACAGCAAAGACAAGCTAGAAATCATGAGGATGAAACAGAACTCACAGGATGGGTTGGAATTTATGTTTACCTCTTTTACTTCCAAGCCTCAAACTTCAATCATGTGGGTAATCTTATGGAAAATCTCATGAAACAAAACATATACATGCTCAAGTTCATAAAGGTACAGAGAAACCAGTGACTGCCCCACCCACATCAACAAGATGAGCCCACCCATCGATAAGTACAATGCACATGAGTTACAACAGTTCCTGGCACTCCTGCACTGACCTCCCAAACTTAAAATCTCTACTTCTCATTTTCCAAATCTCAATGTTGTCGAAGCCCATCCAATCTCAGGACAAAGCAGGGAAGGGAAGTGTGGAAAACACAGTTCCAGTTTAGCTATATTGAACTGATAGAAATCTATTACAGTACCATCAGAGATGTGTAAAATGCATACAAAATTTTAAAAGAATATATATTGATAAACAACAAAGCTGATAAGCAATATCAGGCAGAAATATTCATTCTTTTTTTTTAATATTAAATATATATGTGCTATGATAAAACGTTCAGCATACATACATTTTCAGGAGTCTAACAGTGCATTTAGCAGACTTATACTTTTAGATTCAAGGATGATTTGTGAAAAGCTTGAGGGAAAAAATGACCTCTAAAATAAGAGTTGAAGCTAGGTTAAAAATAAGTAAGATGAAGGCAAAGTCAAATGACTTTCCCAAGCAATGGATCCAGCTTCTAGCTTCACCAATGACTTAAAAATGTAAATATAAATGACCAATTTGTTGAGGGGAGTATGATAACATTATGGAGATTGTCCTCTAGGAAAGGTGAACAGGACACCACTGGATTATAAGGAGATAGAAATAAGGAAAACCACAGAGGGTGAGGGTGGAAAAAAGACAACAAAACAGATGCTTGACTTTTAGCTAAATGTTGATTAAATAGAAACATTGATAATGTTTTTAAAAGCTTTCCCATTAAAGAAAATGATTGCTTTTTAAAAAATAGATTACCACATTGAGTCATTCCCATTCTGAGCTTGCTAAGATCTTTATGCCTAAAATAATTCTGACTTTTATGAAAATATTCCCTACATATGGAAATGACATATATTTTTGTTTTTTTTTCCTAATAGTTTATTGTCAAATTAGTTTCCACATAACACTCAATGCTCATCCCCACAAGTGTCCTCCTCCATGCCCANTGTATTCATCAAGGATATCGGCCTCTAGTTCTCATTTTTTTGCTGGATCTCTGTCTGGCTTGGGAATCAGAGTGATGCTGGCTTCATAAAATGAGCCCGGGAGTTTTCCTTCGATTTCTATTTTTTGGAGTAGCTNCTCCAGTCCCTTTTTGAACCAAGAGCTGCACCTCTCTTTTTTGGGCGTGTAAACTCCCCGTCCCGGCGGCACAGCCAAAGTTGGTTGCACTCTTCAACCCAGGCCAGTTCCAATCTCCAAATCTCAGTCCGGGCGCCCCGCTGAAATTGCCTTAGACACAGCTTCCCAGGCAACCCCCTTGGGGCAAATCCAGGCCCCCTGCCGAGCTCTGGGGGCGGAGTCAGAATCGCTGCTTCCTTCTCTGGGTCGGGCTGGCGAGCATGCACGGGGGCTTGCCTCCCGAGTGCGCTGAGCCCGCTGGAGTGAGGAAAACCAGGTCCCTCTATGGCTCATCACCCGAAACATGAACTCACAGGCAAATTTCCCAGTTTTTAGCTCTTTGCCTTCCCTCTCAAGTTCCGGCTGGCCAGGAGCGCGGACGCCCAGTGTCCGCTCGCGCGGCTCTTTCTGGGGCCCCAGCCGCCCGGGAGGACAATGGTGGCAGGCGCGCCGCTACTCTGAAGTCCTGCCGCCAGGAGCCAGCACAAAGCAGCAGTCTGTGCGCTCAGCCCCCCTGGGACCAGTTGGCGCGAGGTGACCAGGTGTGCAGGTATTTTACAAGTACAGTCTTTCTATGCACCAAGCGGAGGTTCCCTCCCGCCCCCCCAGCGAAGGTTTTTCTGTTTCAGACTCTCTCCTTTTCCCCTCTCACTCCCCGTAGAGGGTAGAGGGGGATCGCCTCCCACCCTGGAGTCTCCGATCCCGGCCCGATTTTATCTTCCCCGGTTCGCACTCACGTTAGAAGGCTCTCTCAGTGGATTCTGCGTCTTTTTTCTCCCAATCTCTCAGGTTTTGTAAGGTTTCCAATGGCTTCAGATCTTTTCTGTGTGATGTATGGGCGCGAGTGCAAGTACGGAGCTCCTTACTTCTCCGCCATCTTGCCCAGCAGAAGGAGCAAAAATGACATATTTTTGAAACTTTATTTGATCTCTTCTATAAAATTGTCTGGAGCTAATCTCTTCTCTCTGGATATTCTAAAAACTCTTTAAAATTTTTTCATAGATATAAGACTATTTAGGGTTTCTATTTCTTTTCGATTCTATTCACATAAATTTCTCTACAGAGCTATCTATTTGTTAAGTCTTCAAATTTTATGGCATATAATTATATGAAGTATTAACTTTTAAGTCTGTATAAATTTTTAACTCTTAGCTTCATAGTTTTTTATTATTTCACTTTGCCAATATTGTTTAACTGTGTCTTACCTGTTTTACTTCATTGTTCTCCTCATAGACTTGTATATCATTTTAGTTGTATAATCAAATTTTGGCTTTCTTGAACCTCTGTTTTCTATTGTCTTTGTTATTAAATTTAAAAATATTCCTATATTTTAATTATCTCTTTCTTACTACTTTTCTTGGCTGCTGTTTCTTTTCAAGGTCTTAAGTTTGAATGCTTAGTCAATTTTTGTTTTTCTTTAGCTTTAATATAAGAATTTAAGGCTGACTTTCAATCAAACTAAAGTTTTTTAATTGCATCTCACAAATTATGTGCTTTGTTTAACCTTTGGGTTTTAAGAATTGAAAATTTTCTTTATGACATTTTTTAACTCAAGAATAATTTCAACTTTTGTTGTTGTTGGGTGACTCAATTGGTTAAGTGTCCAACTCTGATTTTGGCTCACGTCATTTTCTTGTGATTAGATGAAGCCCTGCATTGGGTTCCACACTGAGCATGGAGGCTGCTAAAGATTGTCTCTCTCCCTCTTCCTCTGTCCGTCTCTCCTGCTTGCTTGTGGATCTCACAAAATAAAAAAAAAAATTTAAAAACCCAAAAGTCAGTAAACTAATACATATTTGACACTTATGAACCAGTTTATCTCTTAATTCATGTTAATTTTTATGTTCATGTTCAATGTGTGTCCTCCCAAAATTTGTGTTTACCACTTGTGGGTAAAGACTTATGTGCATGTCAGGTAGGTAAAGACTGTTAATTGTACTGTTCAAAATATCTGTAGATTTAATTTGAAAGTACAGAGAGCTGATTAACTTTTCAATTTTTTAAATGATCCAGAAGTATTCTATTATGACAGTAGATTTGCCAATTTCTTCCCGTTTTTCTGACAAAACCTATATAATTTGAGGATATTTTGTTAGATGTACACTTTGTTTATCTACTTAGTTGAACAATTTGTTATATACTGGCCTTTATATGTCTCTGGTAACAAAGTAATTTTAAAGTCTACTTTTTTCAAGGTAAATATAATTATATTTGCTTTCCCTTGATTAGTATTTGCTTCTTGTATATCTTATTCCTTTCAGTGTGTACAAAGTCTCATGTTTTAATTGTGCCTCTTAAAATGGCATATAGTTATATTTTCTTACCCATATTTTAATAAAATTTTATAATATCTTTTATATGGTAGGCATTTTATTTTTTATTTTATTTTTAATTTTAAAATATGCTTATGTGACATATATGATCTATAATTGTTTAATGTTTATGTATTTTCATTTTTTCATAATTATTGACATATTTGAACATAGTTCTATCCTCAAACATTTGTTTATTCTTCTTTTCTATGCCTGTTATTTTTATTGGCTTGCTTTTACTTAAATAACTTAAGATTTATTTGCTCTTATTGTTCACTTTTGGATTTTATACATTACATTTATTAATTTATCCTTCATCTTTTTCATGAATGTTTAAAGTCCTAAGAAAAGAAAATATTTTGTTACACTTCCAGAAAGTATAAGAATCTTTGAGTAATTTTTTTCTGATCACTCTCTCCTGACTGTATTATTTTGTACCAGTATTTTAGTATTTTCCATCTACATTTTAATTCCACGAATGACCAATTTCATATATGTACACACAATATAGACACGTGTGTGTATAGTCTATATACTACTATCTAAATTTCAAATTGTGCTTAGATCAGGCTTATTGATTAGAAATACATTTGGAGGACATTTTCTGACCTACTTCTGTTTATATGTTAATATTATTTCCTTCTTGAAGGAGAATTTTGATGCAAACACATTTCTAAGTTGACAGTATTTTCTCTCAAAATATAGAATGTATTTTTCCTTTGTCTTTGGCTACCAGTCTCTTCATTCTCTAGACCTCTTAATTTCTCTTTGACTTTTCTATTTTTTATCTTATTCTTCTATTTATGAGCACTATTGTCTTTGCTTCTTCTGACACTCCTGCATCTTGGCTTCTCTAATTTTGTGCTTGTTGATCTTTACTTGTGGATTGATTGGATGATAGTAAGCCTTGGATACCTGCATGCCTACTTTAGGGAAGTTTCCTTCCAGGTGGATTCACATATGCTTACTCTAAGTACCAGAGAATTCTTATTTATTTATTTATTTATTTATTTATTTATTTTTAATAGTTTATTGTCAAGTTGGTTTCCATATAACACCCAGTGCTCATCCCAACAAGTGCCCTCCTCCATGCCCATCAACCCCCTTCCCCTCCCCCCAACCCATCAGCCCTCAGTTTGTTCTCAGCATTCAAGAGTCTCTCTTGGTTTGCCACCCTCCCTCTCCCCAACTATTTCTCCCTTTCTTCTCCCCCATGGTCCTCTGTTAAGTTCCTCCTAATCCACCTATATGTGCAAACATATGGTAGCTGTCCTTCTCTGCCTGACTTATTTCACTCAGCATAGCACCCTCAAGTTCCATCCATGTTGCTACACATGGCCAGATTTCCTTCTTTCTCATTGCCATGTAGTATTCCATCGTATAGATAAACCACATCTTGATCCATTCATCTGTTGATGGACACTTAGGCTCTTTCCATGATTTGGCTGTTGTTGCGAGTGCTGCTATGAACACTGGGGTACATGCGCTCCTATGCATCAGCACTCCTGTATCTCTTGGGTAAATTCCTAGCAGTGCTATTGCTGGGTCATAGGGGAGTTCTATTGGTAATTTTTTGAGGAACCTCCACACTGTTTTCCAGAGGGGCTGCACCAGTTTACATTCCCATCAACAGTGTAGGAGGTGGGCACCAGAGAATTCTATAACATCAATTTAGTCCCCAGCTGAGTCATCTAGTGTAATACAGGGGTTCTGAGCTCACTTTCCACCTCACTGGTTGACCATGGCTCAGTATCCAGATCTCAGTAATGCTGCTGGCATCTACTTTCACGGCAACCATGCCCTTTGTCTGCCTACGTCTTAGCACTTAACACTCTTGCTTCTGCCTCTGAATACAACTCATATTATTTTCTTTTTCATTTTTCCCTCTCCCCCCCACTTTTCCCCTTTTTCTTTTATCCTTTCCTTTCTTTCTTCTGGATATCAGAGAACTTACAGATACCTTCTAACTCTTAAAATCCCAGTAATATATTTGTTCCAGTTTTAAAGTTCTCTTATCAAAGATCTAATGGTTCAAGATAAGAAGGATCTCTCATATTACTTGTATAAATTTATGACTATTCAAACTAATGATAGGTCATTTTATTTGATTCTAGAATCTTCTCAATTGTTCCATTGAATATAGCTTTCTTCAACTTTTTCTGCTAGAGATCGAGTAACAGTAGCAGCAGCAGCAGCAGCAGCAGCAGTAGAAGTAGTAGTAAAGCAGAAAGGGAGGGACATCCTGTATTTTTAACCAGTTTTTTAACTGGGAATAGTTCATGGGGAGCAGGTACCAGAGGAAGTATTGATAAAAGCTTGTGTCTGCACAGAGAGTTAGAATGAACACTCCTCTGAAAGAAGATCACCATTAAAAGAAACAATCAAACATAACATTATGACTAGCACTCATTGTAAATTTCTTTTTTTTTCTTTTTTTTTTTTTTTTACAAATAGTTTATTGTCAAATTAGTTTCCACATAACACTCAGTGCTCATTCATTGTAAATTTCTTAATTTGTATGTTCTAAACTATTCTCTTGGGTGTTCCTCACACTCCTCTTTTTGGTACTGAAATCCATGCACTTGGTCTCTCAACCTGTAAACTACAGAGTCACATTTAATACCATGTCCTGTTTTACTGTTTGTTCTCTGACCCTTAATGTATGTCGATTTTTATTTTATTTAAAAAAAATTTTAATTGTACTTGACATACAATGCTACACTAGTTTCTGGTATACAACATAGTGATTGAACTTACCTGTATGTTATTGATACCATGTCCTATTGATGCTTCCTACTTTCCATCTCTCTGCTCATTTATTTATCTCCAGATTCAATTTTAGTCATCTCTATTCACCAGGACAGTCTCAACGTAGTCTACCTGCCTCCCATCTAAAGAAATCGCTTACTGATTTTTTCCTTTCAGGTTCAAATCTGAGCATGTTGCTATTTATTTTGTGTCTTTAATGTTCTTTACTGGTATCTTAGTCTTAGCTCTCTCTTATCTCCATCTTTGTCCTCCTTTTTCCTACACTCCCACACCATACTAGATGCAACTATTTTTCCCAAAATACCACTGATACATGACTGTGTGTCACAGATTTTATTAAAATTTTTGTAGGTTGCAATGAAGTGATTATATCACAGTGCACCACAGAAAATAATTTATATCATATGGTAGAAATCCATATTCCCAAACACCAGACTCTTCCCTGGGATTTTCCTCTTTTGTAATCAAATCTGTCTGTCAAAGGATTTATCTAAACAAAGAGTATGTTGCCCTGGGGAGCAATCTTCCGTCTCCTAAAGGGCAGACATAGTTTTCAGCAGTAATTTTTTTCCTCCAGTATTATGGAATATAGAAAGTTTCTTCTCTGCTGCTTCCTTCACACTTTCTCACACACCACACCGTACTTCAAATCATTGTTCTTTTGCCTGTTCAAGAACAGCTTGTGGACTGAATGCTCTTATTCCTCCTCGTAGTCTGGCGAAATTCATGGAAATTCTATGTCCAGTGACCTTCCCCTTTGGCAGGTGCCTTGGAATGTTCAATACCACCTTTGTAACACTCTCTTTCTCATGAACACCTATGTTCCTTAACAATAGATATTGCTTCCTCATACCATGCCATACAATAGCTGGAACAGAGTAGGTATTTTATACTTTTTTGCAGAATGAATGATTTTTGCATTCCTTAAATTCCTCCAAAGATATATAAATTGAATTAATACTGCCCTCAGCATGAGAAGAATCCCCTTATTAGCATACTAAAATGTATGCAATCATGAGAAAGTGTTATAAAATATCACAAGCACAAGAACACTAAAATATATTTATAAATGCCAGTCCTTTACGATCATTATTGCTAACCTTCACAATACTCTGAGAAGTGTAGGTATTAACATCCTGATTTTGAAGACGAGCTATCAGGTCTATTAAATTGCTAGAAGATGAATTATTTAGAGTTTATATTAGGAGATGGCCTCCTGGAAGAGGGTCTTTTTGATCACAAATCACAATCTATAAAAAAGAATTATTCCTGAATTTACAGTATATCACTTGGTAATGCCTTTTTCTCATTGATTAAAACTTCAAGAAATTCTGGGAGTTTCAAGTGCTACAATAAGACTTTTGTGGTTAACTGGCACAGGGTTGCAGACACCAGTGTCTTATTAAACTCCAGGTAAACAAAACGAAGATGAGGCAGAGCAGCCATTTTCAAAAGATGAGATGGGAATTCTGGTTCCCCAATTACCGATTCCCAGGGTGAATGTCAGACCTTGGGTTTCCTACTCAGTGTGATTCTCTGCCTGATGTTCTTCAGTGTCTTGGCCAACCAGGTTTATAATTGTCCAGAGGAACTGATGTATCTCCCACTTCAGCAAAAACATTATTTCCCAATCTGAGAAATGTTCATGAGTGACACTGCTTTCTTGAGGCTTCTGTAAAAGTGTCACTTCATTGTTTATATACTTTCATCGCACCTCATTCATATTTGTTCTGTCTTAATTGCCTGTAAAATTTATGTTTAGGAGGGACAAAGAAGATATTTCAAACTTTTGCCTCAAATCCTGTATGCTTCTTCAGAGTATAAAAGGACCACTAAGCTTGAGAAACATTGAATAGAGATAGGTCAGGCAGATTTTTTTATATATTCAACAAATACTAAGTAAACTACTTTGTAACCAATACTTGGTAAGGCCCTGAGAAAATAGGGAATATGCAGAGTGGGGGACATTATTCTTGCCCTGAGTGAGCACATAGGACAAATAGTAAGAGCTTAATGGGTGATTAAATTACAGGTTTACAGTTACCTTGTGAGAGAGATGTCTATGATTCCCACTGTAAGAGACCTTCCCCAGGCTTGGAGAGTCCATGATGCCTTCCACGAGGGAGTGATAACTCACCTGAGCATCTCCACAGAGAGCTACAAGGAAGAGCATTGTATGAGGAAGATCATGTATGCACATGTGAAAAGGTTAATGATGAGAGATTATGTCAGTTTCAGAAAAATAGAATATTCAGTATGCCTGAGATATGATTGAGGAGGAATCGTGGTCCAGATCAATATGCAAGACAAAGGAGGGGTCAGGAGTGAAGAACATTAGAAAAGTTATCCCTTGGTGGGAGGTGGGTGGCAATTCCAATACTCATTGCTACCCAATATTATTTACTATGTTAGATTTGAGTCTTCTGTTACCTGTTTTTCCCCCCAGAGTCTCCCAATAAAATGCAAATGTAGTTGAAAAGTATATTAATCAAAACCCCTTTACAAGCTGAGAACTTACTTACTGGATTTTAGAATAGCTTAGGAATGTAGGTGGAAAATTGCCAAAGGAAACTTCACCCATTCTACAATTTTGCTGCAGGCCACCTCCACTTGGAATTATCATACCCCCTTCTACTCCCTTAGGAGGGCCTGTATTAATGCTTCAGTGCGAGGACCTTAAGGCAGGGGCTTCCAGGCTAGCTGGAAGCAAACAGCAGAGAAAATGTCATAAACACATCCTCAATAGATTTCCACCAGTTTCTGCAGACTCTGAGATGTGATTCCAAAGTTTTCTGGGTAAGCATCCAACTCTGGCCTTCTGAGATTCACCCATCACCAGTCTTTAATCCTTTCAAATGTTTGAAAATGATAATCATATCCCTCTTCCCTTGAGCAGTGAAGATTGCATTTTACTTGGTTCTTCGTAAATCAATCCCTTCTGACACATAGGCAATGCCTTTGCAACAGATTTACAATTGTATTGTTAATTTAGGACAAGATCAGTGTATACACATTACTTTAAAAAAAAATCTAAATGGAGAGGCAGGAAGAATAAGTACATCATATTTAAATACAAAATTATAGATCTTAGATATCTATATTGCTCTGTCATGTCTCCCTCTTAACTTCAGAGATATAATAGAAAACTCTCAAGATGGGATGTATAATTAGTTTACATTAATTCCGTATCCATTGTATTCCTTATTTCATGTTTTTCAGCAGCTTTTCCAGCTGCCTGTATGGAATTCTGAGCCTAAAGACACACAGTTTTTCTGGAAATGAAGGGATGCTTAATAGTATTTAACAGGCAAATAATAGAAAGGGGGAGATATAGATAAAAAGATAGGAAAGAAAGATGCTGAGTTGGTGGCTTTTGCACATATTTAAGCAGTGCCCACAGGGACCCCATGAACATACCTACCCAGCTTCCTTTCTTCCTTTTATGTAAATGACTGGTATGAATCACAATAGGACCAAGACCATTTAGGGGGAAACCTAAAACATCCATTTTGGGATACCTGGGTGGCTCAGTTGGTTAAGCATCCAACTCTTGATTTCAGCTCAGGTCATGATTTCACAGTTGGTGAGATCGAGGCCCATATTGGGCTTTGCACTGACAGTGTGAAGCTTTCTTGGGATTCTCTCTCCTCATCTTTCCCTGCCCCTACCCTGCTCGCATGCTCTCTCTCTTAAACTAAATAAATACGTATTAAAAAAAATAAAATATCAGAGGCACCTGGGTGGCTTAGTTGGTTAAGCATCCACCTTCAGCTCAGGTAATGATCTCGCAATTCCTGAGTTCAAGCCTCACATCAGGCTCTGTGCATACAGCTCAGAGCCTGGAGCCTGCTTCTGATTCTTTGTCTCCCTCTCTCTCTGCCCCTATCTGCTCACACTGTCTCTCTCCTTCTCTCTCTCTCTCTCAAAAATAATTAAACATTAAAAAAATAAACATCCATTTATGAGTTAGACAAGTCTCAGTTTAGTCTTTAGATGGCTAGTTTTTCTTCAGACATGATATATATGTCCAGGATAATGGAAGAGAACCTGAAAGAAGAGCAGAATTTTTATGTATTTTATTTATTTGAAACATACAACATTGTAATAGAGATCATTAAGACTCATTATACTTGGGACGCCTGGGTGGCTCAGTTGGCTAAGCGTCCAACTTCGGCTTGGGTCACGATCTCACAGCTCGTGAGTTCGAGCCTTGCATCAGGCTCTGCTGACAGCTCAGAGCCTGGAGTATGCTTTGGATTCTGTGTCCCCCTCCCTCTCTGCTCCTCCTCCCTTACAATCTCTCTCTCTCTCTCTCTCAAAAATAAAGAAACATTATTATTATTATTTTTTTAAAGGTCGCCTGGGTGGCACAGTCAGTTGCATCTGAACTTAGCTCAGGTCATGATCTTGCAGTTCACAAGTTCAAGCCTTGTGTCGGGCTCTGTGCTGACAGCTCAGAGCCTGGAGCCTGCTTTAGATTCTGTCTTCCTCTCTCTCTACCCCTCTGCCCCCCCTCAAGAATGAATAAACTTTAAAAATTGTTTTAAAAAAGGGTCACTATACTTAAAAAGATATAATCTGTTTGGAAAAAGTAAAATAAGTATACATTTTTACATACACAAGGAATGTAATTTCCAGATTCAAATTATTTTGACTCTCCCCCATTCTCCTTTCCAAAACCTCTTTTTGCCAGACAAGATCTATGCCTTTGGCTGTTGACTTGATGAAATGAACCAGATAATTGCCAAATTTTTACTTTATTATGTGCCCATGTAGACACAGCCTAATTGGACCATATAATGAAATGTTTAAATATATCCATACATTTTGCACGAAATGAAACCCCACGCCAATCCTCCTCCTAGAACTTGGTCACTAGGGTATTTAAGGATGCACAACTGCAGCTGATGCAGAAGTTCTTTCCCAGATGTTCAATTTGACCTGGGGCAGCTCAATCAAAGTTTGTAAGGTTTCCAACATTCCTAGTGGGAATTTTCAGCAAAGGAGGCATATGGATTATTCTGGCAAGTGGATATGCAGACAGAAACTCATGTGCAGTGACTCCAGGGCTTGAAATCTCCCTGAGAGCAAGTCAAATAATAATATTATTTGTAACAATAATATTAATAAATAATGGAAGGAGCAGTGTTTGTGCTTTTCAAGGAAGTGAATCAACATAAAGCAATGGGAGTGCGGAAAGTGAGGTTCCCAACTGAGAGAGCAGAGACACAAAAGGGAGAGAGAAAATAGAGAAGGGGCTAAAGCCTCATGCACAGTGACTATCTGGTAAGGATAGGCAGGCAGAGGTTCAAGGGCAACTCCTCCCTCATAGGTAATTGCCTACAACCAAGTCAGCTTAATTTGGTGCCAAGGAATGCCAAAGTGTCCAAGCTGTGAGGGAAACAAACTCATTTTTATTTTAAAGCTATTAAACTCAACCTAATAGTCACTGAGAGTTTATCATGTGGTCAGTGGTGTCCTGGGCACTCCAAAGAAAGGCAGGCGTTTAGACCCAGTTTTAAAATTAAATGGTTTGTGAGATTATGCAAGGAATTTGATTTTAACCCACTTTGTTCATCTGTAAAAACAGAGGTATTAAACTCCCACATTTATTTCTTTGATACAAGAAACATATATGTACACACACACACACACACACACACACACGTACTCCACTCCAGACAGCTAACCTAATTGTAGGTTAAAATGTGTACAAACATTTAATTATCAGCAAAAACAATAAACCTGTGCACAATTAAATATGGTGTTGTAATGTAGGCAGTGCAGTTATTATAAGAAAGGAGAATTCAATGGTGGTTAAAAAGAATTTTAGGAAAATTTTAGAATTTTCCTAAAGGGAAAAGAAAATTCCCTTTAGGAATTTTCCTAAAGGGCAGAGTTTTACCTGAGCTTGGAAGAGCTTATTAACTTGGGAGGAGTGCAGGAGAGTATTCTCATATTTAAAACAGTGAAAAGTAAATCAGTGGTACTAGAAGGATGACCAGTTAAACCTGGGTCACAGAGGAATTGTGCTGAATATGAAAGACTAGAGCAGTGGGAAATATGACTGGATGAGAAAGGCAGAATCACAGACTTTAAGTAGACACCAAGAACTCTCTCGCTCCCACTTCACAATGGTGGAGTGTAATGACCTGATTCTTAAATTCATTGATAGTCTTCACTCACTGATACTGCCACCCACTCAGACACCGACCACCACCTTCCTCCTCTTTCTGGGAATCCCTTGATCTGTGAGTTCCACACTGAAGAGTTACACAGTTTCTTTCTTCTCCTCCCCTCAATTCATTCTATGTCAAGGTATGGCTATAGAATAGGGGCTGGTATGTGGCAGAGGAAGGTGGTTACCTTGGGAGCTTATGAAGAAGAGCTGGAAAATGAATGGAATGTGTACTTGAGAACTATCTATGGTTCCAATCTGAGTGAGAAATCTGCCATGTCAACAGAGTATAGCTAAAACTGAAAATGGAATCAAAGTAAAAAAGTTGGAAGTGAGACTGGTAAATGGACAGAGCAGACATTAAATGACTGGAAAAGCAGAAAGAAGGCATGTAAGACATGTGCTATGGATTGGGTAAAAAAATACTTACCTTCATTAGGAACTAGCCATGTATTCAAGGGGAGAATGAAATCTTAACAACTTTCTGTTGGTAATCGGATCCTGTGATATATATGGTAATATATACTTAATTTTCAAGGAGTATTTACATAGTATTCTTATTTTCTTTAACTCTTTGGAACTGCAAATCCATATTCTTTTCTCACCTCTCTATGAAATATAGTCTCTTTACTGACCCCTTTCCTTCTGCTTCTGAAATCCTGGTATTCCATAAGGCTGAAATGGAGGGATTGCAAAGAAAGAAGCCACTTCACTCATCAGATAGAACTATTTATCCTTTGTGTTTTCATTTTATCAAGTGCAAGGCTCTTATCTACTACATATCACTTTACTTGGGAGCCAGTGTTCCAGTGAATGTCTGCTTCTCTCAACTCTAAGTCCCTGAAAGGCATGGGTCATTGTTTACAGGAGGAATGAATATATCAATGGATTAAATTAATGAAGGCATGTATCAACAAGTGATTGTCTGCACCCCACTGGTGTAGAGGGATGTTTCAAGGATATATTTGAAACACAGCCCAGGAGCATAATTCTCTTCAGATTTTCCTTTTTACCTCATTTATCTATTTGCATGATTCATCTCTGCTTTCATTTTGTTATAGGCCACCATCATCTCTTGTCAGAACGTCTAAAATCATTCTCTGAATCTATTCTTGACTGTATTCAATCCATTCTGACAATGTGGATAGAGATTGTTTTTAAAAACAAGTCTGAGGGTGCCTGGTTGGCTCAGTTGGTTAAGCATCCTACTTTGGCTCAGATCATGATCTCACGGTTTGTGGGTTCGAGCCCTGCATTGGGCTCTGTGCTGACAACCAGCTAAGAGCCTGGAGACTGTTTCAGATTCTGTGTCTCCCTCTCTGTCTCTGACCCTCCCCTGCTCACACTTCCTCTCTCTCTCTCTCTCTCTCTCAGAAGTAAATAAAACATTTCAGAAAACAAAAATAAATAAAAATAAAAACAAATCAGATTCTGCCAAATTCCCACCATATCACACAATATTAAAACCTGCAATTAACCTCCACTATTCTTAAGAATGAAATTATTAATTCTTACCACAATTTAAAAGATTATTTTGGAGAGCAACCCTTTAGTGAACCATAATATAATATCTTAAAAGCAACAGGAAGAAAGGAATAGAAAATACCAAAGAACATCAACCATATTTAGGGTCATTATTAAGCACAAACATGCATACGAATATGGGCTTCCAGTATAAAATGTAATTTTTACTTTGGATTATAATCTAGTGGTCACAAAACTCTGGCCTCTACTCATCTTGCCAGTTTTATTTCCTACTCTTCTTTGTCTCTTGCTAGCCACACTGATCTTCCCTTGCAAGTTAGCTTTTGCCATTTCTATCTCAAGGACTTTGTACATTATCTCTGGGAAGCTCTTCTTCAGTCTCTTTACGTCCCTAAATTATCCTCTAATCCACATTTTATTTTTTTTAATCTTTTTTTTTAAATTTTTTAAATGTTTTATTTATTTCTAGGAGAGAGAGAGAGACAGCGTGAGCAGGGGAGGGTAAGAGAGAGAGGGAGTGACAGACTCTGAAACAGGCTCCAGGCTCTGAGCTGGCAGTCAGCACAGAGCCCGACGCGGGGCTCGAACCCACGGACCGCGAGATCATGACCTAAGCGAAAGTCGGACGCTTAACCGACTAAGCCACCCAGGCACCCCCTCTAATTCACACTTTAAACGAAACTTCAGGGAAAACTTCTCAGCCTTAAGATGAGATTAGTTCTTCCTTTTGTATATTATCCTAACAACCTAAGTGTTTGTTTCCCTAACGTCAATTCTTTGTTCCAGTCCATTATTTACTCAACAATATATAATTATTGTGAAGCAATTATCAGCATCAGACTTTAGTAGTCCAGTTTTAGTACCAAGAAAAAGGACTGTGTTAGAAATTTCAGCATAGTATTATGCTAAGCAAAGTAAGTCAGAGAAAGATGAATACCATATGATTTCACTTATGTATCAAATTTAAGAAACAACAAATGAACATATGTGAAGAAAAAAAAAGAGAGGGAAGCAAACCATAAGAGACTCTTAACGATAGAGAACAAACTGAGGGTTGATGGAAGGAGGTGGGCAAGGGATGGGCTAAATGGGAGATGGGTGTTAAGGAGGACACTTGTGATAAGCACTGGGTGTTATATGTAAGTGATCAATCACTGAATTCTACTCCTGAAGCCAATTTTACACTATATGTTAACTAACTAGAATTTAAATAAAAATTTGAAGAAAACATGTCAGGGTATATTTTTTGTCATGGTGCTTGGTTTACGTATGGGATAATAATATTTTGGATAATTCAATAGCTATGGATTAATTTCTTCTTTTATCAAATTAGCTGTTTCTACAGATTGTTTTCTGTTTAAGAACTCCGTTTTGTCTTTCTAATTTGGTTCTGAGTTCATCTATTCTCTCCTTCAAGCTCCTCCGGGGAGTGTGTCGAATAACACTTCTTTTTTGTTTCTTTAGTCACAATTCTTTAGACTCAAACTACTTTAATTCATGAATCCATCTATGAAAACATCTATCCATTTTTTGAAATGAGTATTTGATACACATTAGTTGCAGAGTGGTTGGTGAAGCTACTTTAACAGAAATGTCTCAAAATTAGTGATTAAGAAAACATCAGAGAAGTTGATTTCTTTTTCACATAACAGTATAAGGTGAGAATTTCAGGATGCCAGTGACTCAACTTGAGGAGCCTAAGCTGATGGGAATTCTGTTATCTTTAACATTAAGTCTCTAAAGTGACTGTGCTCATTGGCACACCCACTAGCCTACGGAGAAAAGATAGGAAGTTCAGGATCAGAAAATTCATCTTAAATGAAGTTGAAGTTCACACCTCCTACCGTATTTGCCTATGTTCCATCGATGATAATTTGATCATATGAAAGAGGGATGCAGAATCACAGGTGCAGGTAGAGTTACCTAATGTTCCATCTTCAATTGTGTTACTGTGGATGAAGGGGAAAGCAGATTATCGGTCTCTATCATACTGAATTTGAAAAAGAAGGGATGTGAAATATAAAGAAAAAATGGATATTGGAGTCTGTAATTAAAATCTTTAGATGTAGTAGGATAGGACAAACTAATAGAGAAATACCTGTAATACTGTGCCAAAACTTGATAAGTGGTAACTGGGAGTCATAATTGTTAGGGAATTTAAGGAAGTGAGAAAAGATTTAAATTATGTGCCTGTAGGCTTTCGGGTATTGATGAGAAGTGAGCAGAGTTTTTTGTTTTTTGTTTTTTTAAATATTTTTATTTATTTCTAGGAGAGAGAGAGACAGCGTGAGCAGGGGAGGGTCAGAGAGAGAGGGAGACACAGACTCTGAAACAGTCTCCAGGCTCTGAGCTGGCAGTCAGCACAGAGCCCAATGCGGGGCTCGAACCCACAAACCGGGAGATCATGACCTAAGCGAAAGTAGGACGGTTAGCCGACTAAGCCACCCAGGCGCCCCAAAAGTGAGCAGAGTTTTGAAGAATGACTGAGGCTTCATCAGATGAAAGTAATTGTCAGAAATGTATGTTTTTCTCCAAGTTCTCAGTTGCTCAGTTTTTCTGTTCTAAATATAAATTTCTTACCCACTTTAAAATCTAAAGCCACATACATATCAACATAGTATTTAAGGAAATAGTAGTTAATTCATTATAGTCACCCAGTGTCCTATATTTTAAATTTTGTGGGATACACATTTTTTTTCATGGAATTGAATTCATTGAAAAACACTCCTTTTGGGAATCTAAAATATCTTCAGGTTTTTTTTTTAATTTTTTTTAATGTTTTATTTATTTCTAGGAGAGAGAGAGAGACAGCGTGAGCAGGGGAGGGTCAGAAAGAGAGGGCGTCACAGATTGAAACAGGCTCCAGGCTCTGAGCCGGCAGTCAGCACAGAGCCCGACGCGGGGCTCGAACCCACGAACCGCGAGATCATGACCTAAGCGAAAGTCGGACGCTTAACCTACTAAGCCACCCAGGCGCCCCTTCAGTTTTTTTTTTTTTTTTTAATTTTAATGTTTATTTATTTTTGAGAGAGAATGCGCAAGCTGGGGAGGGGCAGAGAGAGAGGGAGACACAGAATCCAAAACAGGCTCCAGTCTCTGAACTGTCGGCACAGAGCCCGATGTGGGAATCGAACCCAAGGACCATGAGATTATGACCTGAGCCAAAGTCAGACTCAACCAACTGAGCTACCCAGGTGCCCCTAAAATATCTTTATTAACATAATGGAAAAATATAAGTTGATCCTTGGGATATGATTTCATCTAAATGGAATCATTGGATCAATAGTTCTGAATAAGTTGGCATGTGAGTTGAGACAAAAGCTGCTCATGGGCCCTGAGCCCACAGATATTAGTCAAAAATCAGAAGAGGTCAGAAGGCTGCAAGAGAAATCTGCTGTTCATTATGGCCAGGTCAGAGATGATGCCATTACCTCATATTGTCTCCAAGGTGACATAGAAATTGCCTACTTTGTCATGAATTTGTTCAGGGTCATGTATAATGCAGTGCTTATAGTAGTGGATATTCACAGCCTCATGTGCAAATGTGTGATCAGTTAATATATTGAAGAGAAACTAAAGGGAACTATCACATTGTCAATTGCAAAGAAAGAAACATTTCCCCCTCCTAATGCTTCAATCAACTAAATATTCACTATCTTACGGAATATTAGCGTCATCCTTTTGACTTCCCACAGAAATGTAGACAATAGATGCGACAAACAGATTGACTTCTACTTCTAAAATCTAAACAGGCCTAGTCTTTCAGGGGTTTGCAATGTTACCTGGCACAGCTGGGTTTCTGTCAATCTTTCTTGCCCATCTGCTGCCCTTCTAACCCAATCCTCCACCCCCAACTGGTATTTCAAAGGCATAATGTTTTCAAATTCTTACCATTTTTAAAATGACCACAGTAGGTAGGAGTATACCACCTGGTTCCTGATTCAACAAAAGGTAAGGAGACACTATTGGCTAAAAATGGTGAACTTTATCATCTAGTTCACAATTCATTTGCTTTTCTTCAAATGTTTTAAGGCCTAAATTACCTCTCAAGGCAGCTCATAGCTTTTGATAATGATGTGGATTGTATTAGCTTAATCCTAGCCTCTTCCTCATGACCCCTTGATTTTTCCTTCTCTGATCTTCATTTTGTCCCTGCTACTTTCTTATAAAATTCTATGACAGTACTTAACTATGTGATATAGTAAAATGCTTGTGTACCTACCATTCGCAGATGTGTTTATGGTTCAGTCTTCAGTAAATAGCAGTGTACTTTGTTAACACACTTGAAAATCTGTGTTGTATTACATTAACTGACAAATTAAAACAAATTATTGATATTAGCTGAGATAGTAGCTAAGGTTTGTGAGAAAGAAAGGAAGGTAGTAGAATACAATGTCTGAAATAGAAGTTTATTTCTCCAATGTGTAGTAATCAAATTATATTCCATAAATCCAGGGTTGGCAGTATACTGTCATTCTTAACAAGTGTTTCCTACATGTGGAAATTCTCCAGATCTCACCATTTTTTTTAATGCTTATTTACTTTTGTGAGAAAGAAAGAGAGAGAGTGGGGGGGGGGGAGGGCAGAGAGAGAAAGAGGGAGACGGAATCTGAAACAGGCTCCAGGCCCCATGCTCTCAGCACAGAGTCCTGATGCAGGGCTCAAACTCACAATCCGCAAAATCATGACCTGAGCTGAAGTCAGATGCTTAACTGACTGAGCCACTCAGGCATCCTGGGTCTCACCATTTTTGAGCAGCTGGTAGGAAAACAGAACCAGGAGAGCACACAGCCATACCCCTGCCCCCCTCCAGGGAAAGAGCTGGAAGTGGCATACATCAATTTTCCTAATCTCATTGGCCAGAACTTGGTCACACAGCCATGACTGGCAGCAAAGGAGGCTGGGGAATGTAATTTTTAGCTAGATGGTCATTTATCTGGCTAAATGATATTACTATAAATTAAGTAGAGAATGGATATTAGGCTATATAGCACATATTCTTTTTCTGCTGGAAATATCTAAGAGCCAGGATTTTACCAAGGCCATTCTCATCCTTCAGTTATACATACAAAAAAAGTTTCTGAAGGAGTAAATGCTTCTGGGTTCACCACCTATCTAAGCTGAGGTCAGAGGTTTCTGTCAGGAATGCAAGTTGCTTTAAGTTGTAGCCTGTGGACCAATTCTCAATAATGTTTTGTGCTCTCCAGATAGTGTCATCAAAGTCAAGCTCTAAATTACCCACTTTTTTCTGATATGCTACATCTGCACAATACTTAATAGAACTTTTTTAAAGCATAGTTGTGCATCATTTTTATTAAAAAGTCTACCCATTTATCCTAATATTTATATTTCCATTAAAATTTAAGATCTCCTTTTACTCTAAAATCCCTGAGGTGGTATTTTACATGTACTCTTCTCTCCATGCTGAAGAGTTAGCCTGCGATAATCTGCACACATTTTTCTAAATCCTTATTTTACCCAAGGAGTTCTGATATAACAAACTAAATGAGTTATCTTTAATTGGCATTTGTTATGTATTGAAACTTCTTTCATCATTATATATGTATATATAAAGGTTCTACTTTAGTTTACTTAATCCAAATGTTTTTAATTATTAAAAAGGTATCATAAAACATGGTTTTGTAATTGAGCAGAATACAAAAAGTATTTTTTTAATCCCATCTTATGTGCTAGACCTTATGGGAAATTAAAACAAAAAATACACAATTCGCTTGGCTTTATGAAACGTATTCTTTCGTTAGAAAAACAGAATCCACTTTCATTAAGCTATTAACATGAAAATACAGCACATGATTAAGGGGCAAACATGAAGTTACAGACAATAAATGCTTTAAGGTATTATAAAAGGAGTCCTAAAAAGCAAACTCTGTGTCCTGTTTCTCCGTATTTTACTTTGTGCCCTGTAGTTACACAATAAACATTTGTTGGATGTGTCAGCATTTTTGATCCTGAGTCAGGGCATTAAAATGCTTGTCCCAAGATTGAATGGACCAGGGTCAAATTCAATAAGGAAAGTATAAAAAGGAAGGTCTACATTAAATGAGAGCTTAGAAAGACTCCATTAGGCCAAACTAACTGATTCCAAAAAATTTCTTTTGGACATTGTCCTGTAGTTAGAGTCTGCTGTTTGGCCCACGTTTTCAGAGCTGCTAACTTCTCTGTGCAGTGGTCTTTGGTCTAGATTAAGAGGTGGAGAGAGGGTGAAGGCATTCCTTACCAAATGCACACTAGCTCATATTAAGGTATGTGTGGTCACTTGTGCATCTTAAAACCTCCTCATGGTGGAAAACTTCTCTAGGTCTATACAAAGAAGGCACTAAATTTGGGGTAAAAGCATTTGATCTGTGTGCCCTCTGAGTGCCATGTCAGTGGAACACATTAACTTTTTCCAGTGCACTCAATTGCCCTGTCCTTCACAACTGCATCACTATGCTGAAAAATGTGATTTTCATAGAAATGTTCAATTTTGCAGCTTAGAGACTTTGTGAAGGGGAAAAATATCATTTCTGCACTTAAACTGCTCCTTAAATTGCTCACTTCAGAAAGTTAAAATTGGCCCTGAATATAATGACACTGGATCAACATATGTTGGGATATTTTTAACCCTTTCATCTTTAGTTAGCTCTCCTGTCCTTTGACTCTCTGCCTCAGGTCAAACGTCCAAACCAGAATGAAATAAAGCCCTTCAATTGTCTAGCTTTTCCACCCTGCCCCCCAAACATTTCAAAGTACCTGGATATTATGAATGCCCAGTTTTCAGTTTTTTGTCTTTTGTTCTGGCTACTTGAAGATAAGTAAGACTTTTGACATTGAATTCTACACATTAGAACTACACAGGACCATGGAAATCTTCCCATAACAGAGAGGCCGCTTTTAGCCCAGTATCATTCATCAACCCCCTTCTCCCCACACACATACACCAATGAGTCCTGACTTCATTTTCTTTCTCAGTTGGTTTGTTTACATGCCATCTGTAAAACAGCTTCCTTTTCTGTGGTCTGAAGACTAGGATAAAGCAGGAAGGTTTTGGTCATACATATTCAAAAGAGAAGTTGCAGGAGTCTTCACATCAGAAGATAAGGCTGTATATTTATTTTTCTAAAAATCATTGAGTGGTTTCTGAAGTTCTCTTTGACAGTTTATCTATCATGGTTCCTCTATTGAATATTCTAACACTGTGCCTATTTAATCTTCTGATGTAAACAAAAGTTTAGTTTTTTCCATCTCCTTCACTATCTGACAAAAATTTGAGAGTGAATTTTGATTTATCTGTGAAAAACAACCATCCAAACTAATGAAAATACCCCCCAATAAGCAAAATGCCTATAGCATAATTCTGTTTATTCCAGATTCTTTTGCTTATCTCTCTGAATTTCTTTTTATCATGATCAATTTAACAAGTATTGAATACTTGCTATAAATAAACCCATTGTATGGCACTGTGGGGAAAAACAAAAGGGAAAAGAAAACAGTCTGTTTCCAAGTGAGATTTTTTTGTCCTCTGGGACAGATTAGCCACCTTTTTCTTTCCATATATGCCTTAATAATATTATCTATATTAAATATTCTATGCTGATGAACCCTATCCTCCTCTCCATCATCCTTCTCTCTATTCACATCAGTAAGCATTTGTTCATAATACATTATTTTTTTTTGCAATAAGTGATGAAACGAAATACTAGATACAGTTCTTGTCTTTAAGTAGTTTGAATTTACTAGGATAAAAAAAAACAGCTGATTATTTATTTATTTATTTCTAAATTCTATACTCGATCAACTATTTAGTTGAAGTTCCTAAACTTCTGGTTATAAGAATTCCCCGGTGTATTTTATCAAAATACTTTCCTGAGCCCTTCTGAGCTGGAAGTAATTTCTCATCTTTAATGTTTAGGCAAAGCTGCTGGTTCGTCTGCGAACTTTGAGTACCAAGGCCTGAGGATATACTGAATCTGATTTTATGAGGAAAGGATCTGATAAACTGTATTTTGTTTTTTTTATGAGGACCTTGGGTGTGATCATGCTAGATCCGTAACACTGATCTCATTTTTACAAGTGAGAAAAGAATAGTACAGGGTGACTAAATCAGTATTTTCCAAAGCTAACTATAGATCAAGATGTCCTTTCAAAAACCCTTACTTTTCCCTACTGAACAATATCTTGATGGGAGGTGACCTGGGCATCGCACATTTGAAAAGCTACGCAGCTGATTTTTATACACAATCAGGTTAGGCATCTCTGCTGTAGCATTTACCCATATTACAGGAAAGTTAGAGTTTGGGCTAATGTCTTTTTCTCATAGAGAGGTAGGTAGAATGTTAGAGTGATTGGAGTCCATGGAGTGAAGTGTGAATCTGAATCATCACTCAGGTTAATAACCTCTGCTAAACGTGGTAATCATTGTTGCTGTTCTCCTTGCAGACAAAGAATAGAATTGCATATCCTGGCCTTATGTTGTTGGGTTGGGCCAAGTGATAAGTTCTTTTCGTAGGGAAAGGTGAAGGGTGAAAGTGAAATGTCAAAGTCTTTTTCCAACATGTTAGTGTGCCTAAGGGGTGAGATTTAGAGTACATTGACCCCTTTATTTCACCTGGCATGTTAATAAACCTTTGGATTAAAAAGAAAAAGTATGGCAATTTATTTGAAACTGTTTTTGCATGATCAAGGAAGAGACGCTGATTTGGAAAGCAGCAGTCATGAGCCAAAGAAGAGGGACTCCACTAAACTGAGAAGGGGCATGGGATGAGAGGAGAGTCCAGGGGTAGAGGAATAGAGGTGGGTAGCAAGAAAGAAACATCTAGGAAAGGAAATTTTCTAAAAAGCTGAGAGAGAATGGTGACCCAACTGGCAGGTGAAGGATATTTAAAAAGAGGGTGGTTATTTTCCAGTTTTAGTAATTTACATATCTGCCATATGACCTATTGTAGAGGTGCATTAACTACTTATATGTATGCATGCTTGTATTTAATATGTATGTGTGGGAGACTTGAGCCTAAGGAAATGAGCTCTAAGAACTTGTAAATATTAGTAAGGATTGATAACTTCGTACAATGTCTTTGCAAAATTGAAAGAAGTAGAAATTACGTTTGATGCGTGCTCATCCTCCTTGTAAACTCCTATCCATCATCACCTGTAGATCTACCTCTTTCCCCTTTCACTGTTCTTGGGACAGACATCTATAAGATATTCTGGGTTTGCTTTTTTGTTTTTTTACTTGATTACCTATTGATTCCAACTCATCTATTTTTCACTGTTGATGGTATTTTGTGTTACTTACCCAAGGGCATTTTCATATTGGGAATTAATAAACCAGCAAATATTTGTAGAAAATATTTATATGGACCTCTAAGGGTGACATTATAGGGACTGTGGCAGATAAGACAGATTGGTACTTTGGCCTGGGAAAATATAATACAAGAATATCTAATAAATATCTAATACTGTGACAATTGAACTATTATAAGGGCCAAGCTAGAATACTTGCAAGCGGAAGAGAATGCTCTCTGAGGCATATTTCAGAGTTTATCACATGTAAACTTCTCCACAAACTGTGAACCTCTGAGCCAGATATTTTATCACCAATCTTATACATCAAACCAACAACATATTGAAGAGAGGAGTAAGAAATTTGTCTATACTACACACCAATATCAGTAAATGGTGGAGTCCAGACCCAACTCTTGACTGTAAGATTCTGAAGATGTCATTTTTCATTTTACCTCAACCCATGCAAATCTTCAGAAATGGAAATCTTTGGTCTGGTTTGCAACCAGAAGGCATATCTGGAAACATGGGCAGAATTTAAAAAGATGAAAATTTTACTAATTTTTTTTAAGCACAAGACTATCTAATAATGGATTGGTTGCCTCAGAAGTTTAATTTTTGCCATCCTGAAAGGGTTCAAAGAGAAGATGGATGACAATCAGCCTGGGATATTGCAGAAAGGACTCCTTCTCTTGTCTGAAGTTGGATTAGATGTCAGCCAAAATCCTTTCTAAATCCCCAATTCTATGCCTCTAGGGCCCTAAATGCTTTGTAGTGTGGAACAGAATATAAATAAGTTAAGAGAAGTGATGAGCCAACAGATACTTATTACATTTCTACAATGTGCAAGGCACCAGGATTCTCATCTCACGCCATGGAGATGGCTGATATTCCTACTTATTCCCTGATCTCTGAAAGTGTGAATCAGGCTTGGTGTCAGGAAGGAAGTAACCAAGAGAAAAAGCTGTCAGAAAAAGGACCAGAAAAAAAAAAAGTCAAATGTTAACTTCTCACCATTTGCTCAAGTCTGGCTCTTCCTGAGCATCTTCTTAAAGTTCTATGTTGACCTCTCCCTCTTCCCCTGGGTGTCAGAATGTGGAGGAAGAATCCTGCTGATTGACTCATGAAACACATTATCAGAAGCTCTCTATTTTAATAGTTAAGGCCACGGAAGCAATTTGTACTTTACTTAGAAGTTTATTGCATTTTGATAATTGCTTTTCCCCTTGAACTGTAGAGTTTTAAAATATAATTTTTGACTGACTATAAAAAGGAAAAAATCCATATAACTTTAAGAGCATTTTCAAAGCTTTTAAAGTCTCCACTAAACTAAAGCAGCCCAAAGTTACCTTGTTGAGTTGTTTCAAGTTAGCATCATAATCATTTCTTTTAACCCTCTGACATCCAAAACACCAAGAGAAAAAGAAATAACAGAGATATTCTCTCTTATAGAGAATTCCATTCAGACATTTCTGAAGGACACAGTGAAGGGGAGAGAATACCACATAGCTGGTCAGTAAGCTTGGCACAGCTCTGTTTGTATGTATACAAATAAACAGTGAGTCTGAAGTACTCAGACTCATAGAGCTCAGCAGTTAAACAGTCTCAGTGAAATTAACTCAATGGATAAATAGTCCTATGGATGGTCATTTTCCAAGTGTGAACAGCCATTTGGGCTATTAGTCAATGGTCTATACTGGTTTATCAATGTAAAAATAATGACTTACACAGAGCAATATCTTATAATTACAAAACCCTTTCACAAATCTTCCAATATATACTCTATACATTTGGGAAATATTTACTTTATCTAGATCCAGATGGATAACCAGGATAATGATAAGTTAAGACACTATCTGCCGTTTGAAAATGTTTCCTTGGGTTGCTTTTGAATTTTTCCACTTCCCTGTAGCTATGTTTGTATTAGACTTAGATTTAATTAAATCAGCTATTTGATTTCATCAGAGTGGAGCAGCTATTCACAAGTGTTGGTTAGCCAGCCATCTGAAAATCAACAGAACATCTACTTATCTATAATAATGTATATTCAGTAAACTATATTCACACTTTATTTATTTGATTATCACAACAGCCTTAAATAGGATTATAACTTCTATTTTCTGGAAGAGGTTACCAAGTTAGCACAAAAGTTTAGTGACTTGCTAGTACCCCTACCAGTAGATAGCATTAAAGCCAGAGTAGAAACCAGAATTGTTCATTTAAGACTTAAATTATAAGTACCCATCTTGAGGGATGCCTGGGCGGCTCAGAAGGTTAAACATCTAACCGTTGATTCTGGCTCAGGTCATGATCTCACAGTTCATGAGTTTGAGCCCAGCAGTGACTCCTGCGTCAAGCCCCACATCAGCCTACGTGCTGACAGTGTGGAGTCTGCTTGGGATTCTCTCTCTCTCCCTCTTTCTCTGCCACCCACCTAAATAAATAAATAAACTTAAAAAAAAGAAGTATCCATCTTAGCACCAGTGAGGCAAAATATCGTCCACCTTCATATCTCCATCAATAAACATGGAAAATTGTGATTTTATAGAGGAAAGTGCAGACACAGTGGGATAGAGAGTTTTCCACAAATGATTTATACTCAAGTTAAATAGATTATTTCCAGGAAGGGGCAGTGCATGTAAAACTCTCATTTTATACATATGTCTCCTTTTCTAGTGCAACCAATACTGAGTTTATTATCCCATCTATGTAATAAATTCATGGATGATAGACCCATAATGGGTAATAAGGGGAAATTAAGTTAATAACAGCTTATTGAATATTCTATACTTTTCAAAGAGCTTTCAGTTATTAGTGGTATTTGATGAAACACCCTAGTGAGGTTGACAAGGCAGAGATTTGTAATGTTTGGCAATATCTTTAGTTAAATGAAAATGGTTACTTCATAGAATTGAAAGCTTTGTGAATAACTTATACCCTTCTACATAAATGACCTAAAAAATAATGATAATCCAGTTCAGAACCACAACAAATGGACTTTTCAATTGAATCATGTTCCCTGCATACATATTCAGGGTGCACTATCTTTGGTCTAAAGATGAGGAAACAAATGCAGTTAGAAAACCAGACTTGGTTACTCAGGCAGTTGGTGCAGAACGAGCAATAGATTGAAGCTCAGATAACAATGGACAACCACACTTCATTGTGTCCCCCACCATCTCTGTCAGAGGAAACTCATGGCTAGCTGAGCCATGAGTCCAATCATTGTGACTCTTCCTATAATTTTGATGAGGCGCCATATCTTAGTGGTATAAGTATAAAGTGCTTTTTTTCCCTGTAAGTTTTGTGGAAGCTTTTTCCCTCTTTGCATCACAAGGTTGTTCAATATTGTATTGGGAAGCACTTTGAACTCCTAGGAAGATAAGTGCTATTTAATTGCAAAGTGTTATTAGTCCTATGACTGTCATTATGTGCACCAGCACAATTTTACAGTTAATGCATCTCAGTATTGCTGCTGTTGACATTCTTCACATTTTTTTTTTTTTTTTTTTTTTAACTAGCTCAATGGTAGAATTGGATGTCTCAGGGGACTGGTTATTGGAAATTGGATTCAGAGTCTCTTTTGCTTCTAGGTTTTTAATATCCAACGCATTGCTCTATTACCCCATGCTGAATGGTATTTTAGTAGTATCAATACTGTCCTCAAACATAATTCACAATCCCGCAACATTAAGCATCAGGTCTACTTGATGGGAAAAGATCAATTTGCAGAGAGATGTAGTTCTTATCCAGACTTAATGATTTTAACATTTCTACCTGAAAAAATAATTTATCTCACTAATTGTATCCTGTTTTTTTTTCCTTTCTTTATACAAAAGACATTTTCAGTTAAAATGTTTAATCTGTACTTGCTAAGAGAATCTCATATAGTATATCTTTAGATTCCTATTTCCCTCCATAAATTCTGCCCACAACTAACTCCAAATGCCTATATCCTACTGAGACACAGATATCATTTCTGGTTTCTTATGTAAGGAAGAAGGTACTGACATATATAAAATTAGATCAGGTGTTCTTTCTCATTTTGATCATCTAACAACTCAATTCTTCACCAGACTTTATTCCTTCCATATCTTACCTCTCACCCATCTTATTGGCCATTATGCCCTTAATTGTCAAATTCCCTATTTGCCCACCACGCAGTGTAGTTGGCTATTTGGGTGGATGAAAGGATGAAGTTTGTATTTTGGGGTGAATGGAGTAGAATTTTTGTGTAGCAAGGAAACAGAACTAAACATCAAATGACCCAAAGAGGTAAATAACTCTTTTGTCTCCCCAAACAAAGCTACATTTTAAGAACCACCTTTTATTTTTGATATTGCTATTTTTATGCCTGTAAAAATATGTGGAAAAAACTAGAAATATAATAAATTCTGGCAAATGAAAACATGGTATATAGGGACAGAATATGCTTTGCAGTTTAAAAGAGTTATGGTATGTGATTTTCTTATCAGAGTTTTATACTAAAGTTCTGTTCTTTAATTACTCATGTGCATGTAACACGCTCAATTCAACTTGCTCCAATCCATCATATATTCATTGTTCAGTCATCAAATGTATATATCACAATTCTTTCTAAATGTGCTTTCCATCAGGGACCTTAAAATATCACTGGGTAAATAGAGCCTATAGCCTGCACACATGGAAACAAATAAAGCAAAACATATGGGTTAATAGATTCTATAGTGTAGCTCAAAGCACTCTGACGAAGTATATAGCATTGTTCAATTCAAATCAGTATTGTCATGACATAATAAATTATACACTAAAAGCAAGCTGTAATTTAGAGAATCAGAAAGGAGAAACCAACGTGATTTAGGTGATGTTAAGTTTAGATTCATTTTCCTTGAATAGGAAAAACAATGTTTGGATTCCAACTCTAAAGGCTATGGTGGACTTGGAAAATCAGGAGTAGGATAAGCTGATCATTGTCTTAGGTTGGATTCCCTTGGAAGTGACCCCTTAAACAATGATTTGAGTGTGTAGGGTTCATCTGGGAGATGTCAGAGTGGGAAATAATGTGGAAAAGAGAAGCTAGTAAGCCCAAGAGGCTACTAGAATTTAATTCTACTGGGGAACTCAAGGAAACATGCTTCAGAATGATCCCATCCACAAAGCTAAGGAGTGAGATTATTTGTAGACTAGCTACCAGTATCATTGGTTGAAGACTGTTGGTGAGGGTGTTAATTGTTGGGCCATTCTGGCAGAAATTTTTTATATAATGCATTAAAAACCAACAAACCATAATTAGGAAATAATGATGATTTGACAAATTGAGATGAAATTCTCTATTTGCTTAAAGATACCACAGAGAATGAGGAAACAGAAACTTAGGATAACTTTTCCAAAGTCCTGAGCAGGTGATAAAAATGCCTACTGAGGAGCACTGGGTGGCTCAGTCGGTTAAGCGTCTGACTTCGGTTCAGGTCATGATCTCATGGTTGGTGAGTTCGAGCCCCACATCTGGCTCCGCGCTGACATCTCAAAGCCTGGAGCCTGCTTTTGATTCTCTGTCTCCCTCTTTCTCTGCCCCTCCCCCATTCTCTCTCTCTCAAAAATAAATATTAAAAAATTCTTTTAAAAACAGAATGTCTATTGAAATAGTGAATTCTTTCTCATTGACTCTGAAATGAGAAAAGGGGGAGGTTACATCAACTATTGAAGGAATTGGTTGAGAATGCATGTTTAGTACAAAATCATGTTTAATAGCATGAGTTTTGACTTCAAACAGGAGAGAAGTAAAGTCTTGGGCCTATTCCTTGCTAGCTGTGAGAGCTTGAGAAATTTACTTCATTTTACTAGCTGAAAGTAGAAAGCAGCTACTACACATTGTATCTAAGTATTTAATATTCTCCATATTTGTAATAGTGTACAGCTCATGAGTAAGGTAATGCAGGGTGGCACAGTAGCAATACTGTTAGCTTATAGTTTGTTTTTTCCCCTGTGTCTTTCATTATTCTTTTTCTATTTCTCCCTCATTTTTTCTTTCAACATGTAGGTCACTGTGTCAGGGGATGGAAATGCTGTGGGGATCAATTCCCCAAGGAACTTAAGTCTAAAATTTTGGACATTTAATAACACTACCAGTCATAGGTAGCAATAAGTGTTCAGTAAAGTCTACTTTGGCAAAAATAATACTAAGCACAAGTAGAAAGTATGAAATCCACAGATTTTAAAAACCTGTAGAAATAAATTTTCAAGCCTGTAATTATGCCAATGACAAAAACCTAATCTTGTCAATTCAGAGTAAACTCCATCATTTTTGTCTCATAACAATCTCTTTGAGAAAAAAAAATCAAGGAAAATAAAATCTATGAACTAGAGAGTTTTCTCCTTCCTCCTTTTTTTCTTCCCCCTTTGTTCTTCCTTTCTTTTCTGGAATGAGATAAGTTCCAAGACAGTAGGTTAGATAAGAGTTATAAATGGAGTAGAATCTTTCCCAAGTTGGCTTCTTCTGTGATATAAGAATAAGAACAGCAATAACAATTGAAATAATAAAAATTATAATACTAACTGTTTAGTGAACATCTATTATGTTTCAATTGCTATTATAAATTATGTGTATTTTTATTTTTGCTCTAATACAGTGAGGTGGATACTGTAATTTCCCATTTTACTGAAGAAGAATCCCCACTGATCATCAGCCTCTGCTTAGATTGCGTCTACATGGAATATCTATGTCTCTCTTGGCTTCCCAGGCACCAGGCCCACACATGTCTTTTTCACTTTCTTTCATACTTTAGCCCTAAAGACTTTCCAAGTCTGTTGGCCTCTCTCAGATACTTTGCTTCATCTAAAAGCATACAGAATTTTGGATGTTATCCCACATCACACTGACCTATATGAGACTCTACAAGGCAGCAGCTAGCCATCATACTGTGTAATTCTTTCTCTCCTTGAACGCACTATGCCAGCATCAGGATGTATGACTTTTCTTAGTGGCAATTTCTAATTTTAATGAAGAGGTTAATACCTCCTTATTTCTACAGTGATGACATTTGGAATCTATGCAAATAAGGGATTAGTGACTCAGAGATGAACCTAACCCAAATAGAAAGACCATCCTCTTCTCTGCCTAACCCTGATATGGATGGATGTTTTTTGGGAACATAAGGCCTTTACATTTCTAGATCAGGACCCATTTTCCTTTATTTCTAAAGTCCACAGGAGGGCTCTGCTTTTTCTTTTCTTAGAGTAATTCTACTTCCCAAGGGAGAAGGAGAGGAAAGAGAGCACGGTCACCAAAGGATGATTTTGAATTGGCAATACAGGGAAGAAAATATAATTCATTGGATTAAAATTTCAGTGAAAATGTGAATTAGGAATGGGTTTTATAAAGGAAAGACTGTCAGTTACATTAAGAAACTAATAAGCTGATTTCCATCCACTGGGACAAAGGAGAAGGAAAGTAAAATGAATCACCATTTTCTACTATAACAATGACAGTTGGAAGACTGTTATGACTCTTCCGATGATAATAATTTCCATTTCGATAGGCTCTTTTTCCAAGACATCTGAAGTATTTTACAAGTGATTTTTGCCATCCATCCTCGTGTCTCAAAAAGGAAAGATACAAATACTTGCATCCTCATTTCATAGGCAGCAAATGCATCTGAAGGATTCTGAATACACTGTCCTTATTCCAAAGAAATTTTTAATAAGGTATGCTGTGAAAACTGAAGCATTCAGTCATATCTGGGAAGAAAAAAAGGCAGAAATATAATACTTGAACACAAAATCCCCTACAAGTTCTTATTATCTTCTTATAACCCATATTTTGAAAAGAAGAAAATCGAATGGTAAAATACTTTCTGTGTGTATTGTGATTTTGATTGATACCAATTTTAGTCCTTTAACATTTAGACTTTATATATTTCTCTGATTCAGATGTTGTCCTTTCTTCACTCATATCATGATATTTGTTATCTTCTTATTTAAGCCAACATAGGATGAGATGAGAATGTATTAGATGTTCTGTAATGTTCTGTTTACTTAGTGAGTATGCATAATCTCAGGTGTGAAATGAAGATCCATAGAATCATTCAACACAAGGAAGGAATTAAAGAATATACCAATTAAAAAATGAACTATCCTATAAATGGTGACAATTTCCCTGATTCTTCTCTTTTCTTCTAATTTAGAATATAATTGTACAGTGGTCTTGTCTTTATCTTCCAGTTTTTCACTCATTAAAAAAGAAGGGTTTGTGGTAATTATGTATGGCAGGCCGAATAATGGCTATCCAAAGATGTCCACATCCTAACCTCTGTAACCTCTGAAAATGTTATGTTACATGGAAAGGGAGAAATAAGGTTGCAGATGAAATGAGGGTTTCTAATCAGCTCACCTTAAGATAGGGGAAATATTCTGGGTTATTGGATGGGTCCAATATAATCAAAAAGGCTCTTTTAATACAGAAGAGAAGGCAGAAGTGTCTGTATCAGCCTAATGGGATGTGTAAAAGAGTCAACTGGCCATTGCTATCTCTGGCTTTGCCTGAACCAAGAAATGTGGCAGCCTCCAGTAGCTGGGAAAGACACAAAATAGGATTTCTCCCTAGAGCCTCAGAAAGTAATACAGCTCTGCTGATACCTTAATTTTAGCCCTGTGAGGACCATTTCAGATTTCTGACCTTCTTAAGTGTAAGATTATTCATTTCTGTATTTATACATATATAAATACTTATATTTATATATAAAACATATTGTGTATATATTTCTGTTTTTATATATATATATCACATATTGTATATATATTAGCTAGTTTAATCCTTGTAATATATATGTAGTATATATGTATATATTGTATATATTTATTACATATACCATATATAATATATACACACTATATATATTACATATATATGCTATATATATTATATATATGCACTATGTGTGTGTGTTTGTGTTTGTATGTGTATATTAGCTAGTTTAATCCTCACAACAATCCTCTGAGATACCTTCGTTATCTCCTTTTATGGATGGGTAGTAGAAATAGAGGTAAAGTAGCTTGTTCATGGTCGCACAGCTAGGAAGTAGCCAAATCAGGACTTGAAGTCTTAATCACTAAAATATATTCCATCCAAAAAATTGCTCTTTCACTTCCCAGTGCCATTTTTGATACATTTAATATGTTTTATTGGCCCATGTGAAAGGTGTTCTAGAGTGAGAAAACTGTACAAGAATGAGGGCAAAGTGAAGTTCAGAGATGTACTTTACTGTGGTTCTTGTCTTAGGCACATGAAATACTGCAGTGAAAAATGAAACTAGAAGGATATTTTGGTCTGGTATTTCAAAGTTTCTGGACTCTAGCATAAGAAATACAATTTTATTCATCCATCAGTAGGAAATGCTAGTTTTTTTAGTTGTGGTGGTGGTGGTTGTAGTTTGGTTGTTGTTCTAGTGTATTTGTTTTTGCTATTTAAGCACAGAAATGAAGCGTTCAGAGTTTTCATGTTAGTAAGGTTAATATATATTGGCTCATGTCAAGGGTGATGACAGTAGAGGCAATAAGCCATGGATTTCAGCGAGGAGATCACTGTCGTCTCACAAATGAAGAGTACTGGGGATCTGAGGAAGTGGATTGACTGCTGGAATAGAACAGATGGAAGAAATGGAAGAATATTACATAGATGGAATTGGTTACAAGTCTCTCAGAAGGTGGGAGGAACAAGCTTGGATGGCTTTGAGCATTTGAGCCTGGAGAACAGACTTGTATTTAGTTTGCATTTGAAAGAAAGAATAATGAATTTGGTTTGAGGAAATACTACTGAAACTGAAGGAATTATATACATCTGAGGTATTTAGCCCAGAGAGTAATAAGTGCCTAACATGTGCTTGGCTTTCAGATATTTTGCAGATTCCTTCCATAAGACCTCCATTTTGAAACTACTAATCTAAATTTCACTGAACCCAGTAATAATTGTATCACATTTAAAGATCCCAGAGTCCTACTTTGATTCTTAACTACCCCATCAATAATTCCTAAGTCCTACTGCCCTGCTATCTGTTCACAACCTCACTTTCAGTTTGGTGGTTGCTCCGCCTACTGAGATGAGAACCTCTTGATAGAAATAGACATGTTAGAAATTAGTAGCATCCCGATGGTGTAACGAGATGCAACCCAATAATATGTACCAGGACAAGACTTCACCATCCTTAGAGATCATCAGGTGTGTTTGAAGATTAGTGTGTCAACTGTGCTACACAAACCATACTTCTTTCCCCTGCTACAGATTCCTTAGACCCAGTAGGCCATTAAAATATTGCTTTTCTACCACCCTTACATTAAAACCAATGGACCTTCTGTGTTTTAGTCTGGGAGGTAGATGCTTCAAACATAGAAATAAGGGCTCATGTACCAGTTTGGCTTACTTATACACTGCCCTGCTTCTTCATTGCTTATATCAAACTCCTAAGCTATGAATATCTGTAATGTTGCCTGACAATCTTCTTTCAATTGACTTCGCATTCCTATGTAGTTTAAAAATTCATCACACTTGAAAGTCATAATGGATGTGCAAATTCACATTTTTGTTAGAATCTATCATAATGCCTCACAATCCATTGTGACAATTACAGTCAGTCATTATAGGAAAACTCTCACAAAGTTTATTACAATAATGCTAAAAACAGCTTCCCCATTGGTCTTTAACCAAAGCAGTTTTTTTCTTTTCTTTTTTTAAATTTTGGAGTATAGTTTTATAAAGCTTGTCGAATGGCAACCTTCCTTTTAGATACAGGAAACTTCCAAGTGAGTCTTTGGTTATTTGAATCTTCCTTGATCGCAACTGTTTCACCTCCAAGTGAATTAATCTCTTTCTCTTTTCTTCTTCTACTGACCCTTCTACATATTCCTACTCCTATATTGACAATACCTATGTTTTTATTTCCATACATTTTTAGTCCTCCCAATGAGCTATAAGATCTCTGGGGGGAGTGTGGTTTGGTCCATGAATATCGGAATCAGAAATAGCTGTTTTTGTCTGCAGATTCTGTCAGATGACTCAATATATGACCAAATCTCTCTAATCTTCATTTTCCTCATCTGAAATATGGAACTGACTGCAGCATCCTATTTCTTATATACATTAAAATGGTGGTATGTGAAAAGGAGAATGCTTTGTAAGTCGATGGTGCCCTAGAGCTACAAGCCTGATTTTCACCTGCTGGCCTATTTTTCTCCTTCAGTGTAGCCTTCTTGGCACATCCTGCGTCAGTATTGCCCAGTATTAACATTTGTGTCTCTGGTATGGAATAAGAGATTAACAAAAACACATATTCACATTTTCTCTCTCACACACACATACACAATGATAACTGTTGCCCGTAGTGTCCTTGAACAGAAAGAAAAATGACATAAATAAATGCTGTATGCAAGAACAGTGATCCACACCACTGTCAGACCCTTCCCAAAGTCCACTGGGAAATTAGACCTTATCAGTGTCAAGCATCAATTCACAATCACCACAACAAAGTGGCAGAAGTTGCTAGAATGACACGCTCTGCTGCTGAGGCCAAGACTCTGTCACAAAGAAATGAAGAAGGACAATTATCCTGAGATTTAAGTCTGTGTAGACAGCCACCTTACATCATTCAGGACCAAAATTTTCACATTGTTAAAGCTCCCCCATGACTATCCCCAACTACTGCCATATCACTCCCTATAGTTTGCATTACCTTTTACAGAATAAACTGGGTCTGAACTTGGAGCGTAAAGAGGGAGAAGGGCCACCAAATTACCAAATTACACTTGGTAAATCTTGACAGCTTCAGGCAACCTGAGAAGCCCTGAGATGTTGTCCCCTTGGGGCCCCCCTCAAAAATGACATATGTATCTCATGAAGATATCCTAGCAGGTAGCATTTGAAAATAAATAAGTCTCACTATAGAACACTGTCAGGTAATAAGTATCGAGTGGCCTTGGCAACTAAAGACACCAGCCTCTTGGGGATATGTTAATCTGCTTGAGTCTGCCAGGAGGGAGGATGAACTGGCAGATGAAAGTCTGAGGCTGTCACTGCCTACAGGCAAGTGATGGGTGAACATCAAACTTCAATTCAGATGAACATCTCTACGCCTGGGTAGGAATTTCACTGTTGGGGTCAGTTGATTGGGAGGGGTCCGGAGGAGAGGAAATGCACCAACACAGTTGTGCTATCCACACCTCAACAGGGAACGTGACTTTAAGGATAGCACTGAATTTTCATAAAGGGCAAATAGAAAAACTAAGTGCTGAGTACAGAGCTCTACACAGGATAGGCTCTCAATAAATGCTAATGATAACAGGAAATATGCTTCAGTGCCTTATGAATTCTGGCCACAAATTAGTGCAGTACACTGGAAAATAATACCACTAAGATGAGCGTGCTTAGAAACAAGAAGAAATGTTCATATTTAAGCTAAATGCATATCACAGTATAATGTTTCATATTCAAGGTCAAAGAGGTCAGGTTGTGAAGGCACTGACATTAGGACAAGCCTTTTTGCTTTACATAAAAATACAGGCAAGAATTTTGCCTTACGTCATTTCTACTCCATTTCTGAAAATGTTTTTTCTAATATTCAGTGAGTTGGTTGGTTCACTTTCAAATTTTACAAATTCAAATTTTAAGGAAAATGGTAACATGCAAATCAGGTTTTAATTTATCACGGGTTGATCGATGGGATTGTTGAGAAATTTTAAACTCTTAAATATTTACTTCTTAACAGTATCTTCCCTCTATTCAAAGTTACATTGGCTGCCAGTTACAGAACCTTATGCCATCACCACCACAAAAATTAACAATAAACATGTTTGGATTCTTTTCTATCCTAGACCCTGGGTCCTACATTTTAAAGAGATTATGCCATCTCATCCTTACACTGACCAAATGAAATTGGTGTCATCTTTCCCATATTATAGAAAGTAAGCAGGCTTAGACTGCTTAAATAACATAACCATGATTACAGACAACAGGTTACCTTCCTTCAGACAAGATACAATCTATGAAAACCATTGATCAAACAGGTTCAAAAGCAAATAATTTAACACAAATAACCTGTAGAGCTTTAGTTATGAGAACCATTGTGCTAAAAACCAAAGATTATATCATCAAATTTTTATTTACATTCTCTTCTCACATTTCAAATGATCTCACTGAAGGCATGTGAAGATCTTCACAGGTATGTGAAGAAAGGTCATCCCCCAGATATACCACTCATAGCACACGTGTTGCTGTATAATTCTTGATTTTTCCAAGGCAGGTTCAATTCAGTATAGTGTGTTCTTTTGTCCCTGTGTTTGCCAGGCTATGCATCCCTAAGTTTTATTGGCAAATACAGCCAGTGTATTTTTATTTTTTTTAGGTTTACTTGTTTATTTTGAGAGAGAGAGAAAGAGAGAGAAGAGAGAGAGAGAATCCCAAGCAGACTCTGGACTGTTAGCACAGAGCCTAACATGGGGCTTGAACTCACTAACCATGAGATCGTGACCTAAGTCAAAATCAAGAGTTGGACACTTAACTGACTGAGCCACCCAGGCACCCCACCAGTGTATTTTAAGAGTACTGATATTACTTATTTAAAAGATTTTTTTAAGTCATGCATATATTAAGTAATATACACATGTGTGCAAATGCACATATTGAAGATAGACATGTCTATACTTAAAATAGCGAGCAGTAAATTTAGTTTTCTTACTTTTTGTAAAATTAAGCATGCATTTTTAAGAAGTAAACAAAATACAACTTAACCCTAAGATATAATATAATCATACTTAAGAACACAGTAAATCCCTTAAAAGCATATATTGAAAAGAAATTCAGTCTTATAATATGCTAATGATACCAGAGATATGTCTCATATTATACATGTAAATTAGTTAGTATTCTTTTTTATGTTTGGGAAAATGTACTGAGTGTCTACAGGGAAAAAAAGACTGACAGCCTAAGAGAAGAGAACATGCTGGAGTGTGAAGTTCTTTAGCTTTTAATAACCTTTGGTTCCCAATATTCCTCAAGAGGAGGACATGTCCCTGTTTTTCTTCCTCAAATCTTTTCTTCAGCACTCCATGAAAGTTACTGCCTCTAAGAGATTAAGTAGATTGGTCTGAACAAATGGAGAAACAGTCTCCTCTCTCTCTTTCTTCCCCTTCTTCCATCACTCTCCCTCCCTCCCTCTTCCTCTTCTCTCCCTCTGTCATTCCCTCTTCCTCTCTCCCAAACCAAGCATACGCATACATGCACATTTACGTATCCATGTACTAGAAAAGAAACATCAAACCAACACCTCTTTGTTCTAATGTTTTCAAAGTATGTGTTTGTGGTATACAATCTGGAAAATGAAGGGGGAAAAAAAAACAGAAGTCATCGAACATAACCCATAATCCTAAACCCAAAGAAATTAACTAGTAAAGCTTTGCTCTCTCTTTCTCTGTGTATATATTAGCTTAGATATTTGTGCTATTACATCCAGACACATATTTTTAAATCATGTTTGTGTTTAATAGAATTTTGAATGTCTCAGATAGAATGAGGAAAGAGATTTCTTCTTTTCTGTAGGAGAGATGGGATGGGTGCCAGACAGAGTAAAGGACACATGGAGGAAAGAGCAGTAAAATGTGCCAGAGTTTCACAGAAGAGATACCATCCAAGAGTTAGAGAGGGAGCAAGAGCCTCTGAACATGGCTGGCCGGACCATTTGCTGAAAGAAACAAAACTTTTCCATCTATCAAGGAGCCGTACTTAAAGCTGAAGAATGTTTAAGTTCCCAGAGTGAGAAACAGCCATGTCTGAGAGAAAAACAAAACAACTGTATCTATTTGGATATCAATAGAATTACAATATAATAACAAAATTAATTAAATGTCACTTAGGCATTTCGTCTGTTGTGCAACTGAAGAGAGAGAGAGAGAATCCTTGATAATTTAGCTATGTTAATGCAAATGTAATATTCTACATTCTCTTAATAATGCTGAATTTTTTTAATGCATCTTACTATGCTCCTTGTAGTTTCCAAACAAAAATCAGTATGTTACTTGGAGCAATAGTTGGTACCCCCAAGAACTTTAAAATAAAGGAAGCAAAATTGGCCTTCAGGTCCTAAACTATAAAATAAATACATAATTCACAGTAAAAAAAAAATACACAGACATATTAAAGCATTAAAATGAGTCCAGAGCTAATATAACAGAATCATAGTCTGACTGACTCATTTGTCTCGGGGAAAACGGAGGAAGCAGCAGTGAGCGATAGAACCTAGGTAAAGGAGGGATAAACTAGAAATGTTTATCTAAATCCACCCCTAATGTGTACAGTGCCCTGATTCAGGGATGTGATCATCTCTTCCTCATGTCAGGAACATCAACATTTTCTGTTCCCGTGTTCACTAATCAAATTTCTGACTAGAATTTGACATCCCATGCAGCACTTTCATAATCAGAGAACGAGGTGGTCAGAGCACATGCTCATGCAGACTGTTTGGCAATTATTTTGCTATCAGTTATATTGACAGAAGATTAGAAGGTACAAATACACACACTTGTTTCTGTTCAACCTTGGGATGCTGTGCAGATAGTTTCATATCCTAGACAATGCTGATTTTAGTAGTTATATATGTCTTGTCTAAAACTGCAAACTATATGCTCTCTGATGTCTCTTGGCCACTCAAGAATTCACATCTTTGTGGCAACACCACGAACTTGCTGCAGCATCCCTCCATCTGGCAAGTCCACCAGATATATTTCAGTGGTACCGTGTTCAGCCTGAATTTAGTGATTGTGTGATAAAAAGAATAAAGAAGGAAGGAGAGGAAAGACAAAAGTTGATTCAGCCAAGACTGGGACCTCAAAGGATAAAAGTCGCGTGTAAGAAATAGCCAAAGCTGGGAAGGTAATCAGTGTAAGATTAGATAGCAAGGCGATATAGAATTAATGGCCGTTCATATTATACTGGCAGAGGATACAGAAAATGAAAAGAAATTCTGCTTCTGCTTGAGAGGGAGGGAAGGAAATGTCTAACATACCCACCCACATTTCTGCAATTAAGGGCAAAAACTAATGATCATTTTGGGCAGAAAGGACACTTGTGATGACAGTGTCCTAAGGCAGAAGGTTCCATGATATCCCTGATTTTCAAAGACCTTTTTGAACCTTCTAATTAGATGATGCTTCATTATGTTCAACATGCCTTTTTATATAATTTAATTGAGTAGAGTATGTGGATCCTAATTCATTAATAGCATTCCTCTGGCAATTTCATATCCTATTATTATTCAAGAAAAATGCAATTTTTTAACCAGCAAAATTCTTAGGATAATTTATCAATACCCATTTCTCCATAAAACTTATTCCATGTAATGATATTTGCTGTGCTCTGTATTAAAGGACTTTGCTAACCTCACTGATTCACTTATCATTTATAATAAGCATTTATTTAACACCTGCTATGTGCATAGGCAAGGTCATCCTGATGCACAATTCCTTGGGCACTGCTGGCACCTCAGGATGTACATTAGAGTCATACAGTGTGAAATCTTCATGGCCACATGGCAGCTTATAGCTAGGCTCTACTGAAAGCTTTGAGCAGACAGTGACCTGGGAGGCCTGATACCTGCACAAGAGACTCCAGCTCTGATGATGGTTATTTTCATGCTGGTTAATTTCATGGACTGACTACTTGTGTCTTTCCAAAACATGTTGAAATTCTAATCCCAAATGTGATGGTCTTAGAAGGTGAGCCTTTAGGAGATAATTAGACCATGGTGGTGGAGCCTTCATGAATGGGATGCATGCCCATATAAAAGATAACCCAGAGAACTCTCTTATTTCTTCTACCACGTAAGGGCATAATGAAAAGATGGGCATCTATGAACTAGGAAGTGAACTCTCACTACACAAGATGGTGCCACCATCACCATCTTGGACTTCCAGTTCCCAGAACTGTCAGAAACAAATTTGTTGTTTATAAGCCACACAGTCTATGGTATTTTGTTGTTGTTGTTGTTACAGTAGCTTGAAACAAGACAGTTATTTTGAAAAGACTGCTGGTGAGAATCTGACTGGAGAATGAGGAGGTAATAACACTCCTCTCTATGCTATATGAAGACCAGCGTCCTAAAGGACTTATAATGTCCCAAGAACTTTGTAACTGTCATAGGGATGTTCTGCATTTCTTCTTGAGTGGTAAGTGACACGACTACTGGTGGGAGATAATTCCCATCTCTAGTCTTAATTGGAGTTCAGCTGTATCCAGACTTGTCTGATGGATTGAAGAAAGCGAAAGGAAACTGAATTAGAATAAAAGACAGTAAAAGATTCTGTGTAGAAGTATGAGTGAGAGAGAAGCTGGCTGAGATTTCATACCCAGGGACCACTGGAGGGGGCAGTTCTAGAAGTTCTTACAGGAAGTAGTGACAGGTGAAAAGCTATTTGGAAGGAGAGGCTAGGCTGTCACTTTCATGCACCTGAGTTTACATATCAAAGCCAACTGCTTTTACACAAATGTTTATCAGGTGTGCTTGGCAGCACAAAGATTGAGATTACTGCTAGAAATTCCTCTTTCCCCATTTAACCTTGGCCTTGATATCAGCAGAGAAAGAATGACAGAAATAAGCCTGCCTAAAACCCACACAGTTTCTGGGGCCTAGAGTACCATCGAATTATACATTTGTACTGATTGGGGACCTACTTACTCTAAGATGTACCTCTCCGTACTCTGTACCTCCTGTTATCACAAGTGGTGACTTCAGCATATTTGGCTTCCCAGATTCCAATGGCAACTGAAATTCCAACTGGGTTTGGCCAATGGGAAGCAAAAATGAAAGGTTGGAGGACAGAAGGAAGAATGCAGTTGTATTGCCCCTTGTTCTTTGCATTAAATGACATCTGTAGAATTGGCCACATCACCGCCTCGATCCATCTCCCAGTGGGAAGGCTTCTGTATTTCATAATGCCACTTTCTTACTTCAGCCTATGGGTGATAGCTTCTTTTTGATCTAACTAATCTCTGGGTTGCTTTACTACTTCTACTTGGTTTCTCAGATTTGCTATTGTGTAATAAATTTCCTGAATTAAATTCTAACTACCAACAAATTTCTATTGCTCTGATTAGACCCTAACTTGATGCTATTTGAAACTAAACTTTTTGAATTAAATTCTAACTACCAACGAATTTCTCTTGCTCTGATTAGACCCTAACTTGATGCTGTTTGAAACTAAACTTTTTGATAGAGGCAAGTAGGGCCTCAATATCCGAAACTTGGGTGTTACTATATATTCAACTCAAATGGCAAATAAAATCTGGGACATATTTGTTGTTGTAGCACTATTTAATTTAGAGCAAGTGTGATTTTAAAATTCCCTTAAGTAGATATCCTTAGCATTTTTCCCCCTTCAGTTTATGTATTTTGGTGGAGGAGGGCAGAAAGAGAAGGAGAAAGAGAATCCCAAGCAGGCTCCAGGCTGTCAGCACAGAGCCCGACTGAGGGCTCAAGCTCATGAACTGTGAGATCATGATCTGAGCAGAAATCAAGAGTCCAATGCCTGACCGACTGAGCCACACAGGTGCCCCGATATCCTAGCTTTTATATATGCTGAGAACTTGGATATATTGTCAATTCAGGACCCTCGGTGCTATTCTTTATGTTCTCATTGTTGTTTATTTTGGGCTCCTGTTGTTTCTGAGTTTTAAGGTTTTAAAACTGAAGGTAATCTTGAGAGGTTTTGGAAAGCAATGAAAATTCCATTTCAGTATCCCGAGTTTTGCTTAGGATGGTGACTCAAACGATACATGTCTTAACTTACTGGTCCTCCTTCTCATGAAAACATGGGAATCTGCAGTTAGATTATAAAGTATGTTACTAAAAACTAATAGATACTATATTTATTAAGCTGTAAAGTATTCTGTTATGGAGAAGGCACCTCTGGTAGCAAACATACTTGAAAACTTTTCATGAAAACTTAACATAGCTCTAATTAAAACCATTATTAGGAAAGAAACTGAGATGTGTTCTATTAATCATGAGAATATCTGTCTCAACTGGAAACTTTAAATTTGTTTGCCTGTTTTCTTTTTTCCTTGAATGTTTTCTAGACATCAAAAACATTCTTCAAGAGCTACAACATTAGTAATTGACTTTTCACTGGGGAAATATGTCACAAACAGCTCAATTTTATGATGTTTCTACAAGTTTAGAAAAATCAAGTACACAGCTTCAAAGATATAACAGTTAAAATAAAATTTCCTAAGGAGGCAACCTTATTGATGGGCAGAGCTCTAAAGTTTTTGAGGTTCAATTCAGTGAAGTATCCACATGTTATAATAACCTTTAACTTGTCTGAATATGTTGCAACTGTAAATTGAATCTGAAAATATCCTCAGGAAATTCTTTATTTTAAAACTTGTCTGCTACTAATTCTCTTCTTCCAATTCTGGAAAGTAGAAAAATACTGCACTCTGTTCTCCTCCTATACTCTAGGTTCTGATAAGGTAATGCTGCACAATTTAAACTAAGTATCATATTACTAAGTGAGATATTTAGGAATATGATTCATGGTGTTATACTATGAATAGGTGAATGTTATAGATAAACAAGTGTCCAAAGAAACAGGAAGCAGGGAAAGTGAGTCTAAATATCAAATAAGACCCAAATATATGATTGATAATTAAACATTATATTCTAAGAGATGGAAGAAAGAGAAGAATGACAGAAAGGATGATAAGGATTTAGGGGGAAACAGATTTACGAATGAGTTGTTTTTGTTAAAATGTGCTTTATATTTTATTCCGTACCAAATTGTATGCACATACTCCTAGGAGGGAAGAAAAATAAGGAATAGCTCTTATATTTCTCCCCATTTCTTTAAAAATATAAAACTGCTTTTCATAAAATGAAGACAAGAAAAACAAGTAGTCTGTTCAATAAACCACAAAGATGGAAGCATTTATAGATTTTGCTATCATTTCTTCTGATCGTGTTTGTAAAACATTTTTGACTCTTGAAGAACTATTAGATCTCTGACAGGGCACTGGAAAGAAAAAATATTTTGTCTTAATGAAGCACAGTTTTTATAAATTTTTATATAAAGCAAGATCGCATCTGAGGATTTACAAAATAATAGGTGCTCACATCAAATATGAATTTCAAAACTGTGAAAACTAAGCAATTCTATTTTAAAAGTAAGAAAATGTCTAAAAATTATTGAGGGGTAAAAGCAAGTGATCCCCTTTGGCAAGTAGAATGGCATTTATAGAGTGTATTATCTTAAAACATAGGTTAGAAAAGATCATAAGAAGACACAGTGCTTTATATTCTCAGATTTGGATGGCAAAATTGTAGCAGGGGTACTGAGGAATAAATATATCAAATCTCAGCCTTCCTCCAGGAATTTTCTTAAAAATCCCCATGGTATGATGCCTATTTAATTTTTAGGGAAGAAAAGGAATACAAATATCTATATTTTTTGCCTACATATTTAGAAGCTTTTCCAATAAGGAATAAAGTATTTGGCTATGTGGCATATGTCTCTTGGTGGAAAATTAGTAAAACAAATGAATTATATGAGGAAAGGCTGTAGGATTTAGTAGACATTTTTGCCATAGGCTTTGAAAATTACATAGAAGTAGGCTATATATCATTGAGATTTTTGAGGAAAAGACTGGGAGACCTAGTAGACAATTTGCTGCAAGCTTTATTAATTACTTAAAACTGGACCATGTATCATTTGTTTGAAGAGAAAGGAGTATGTAGAAGATAATACCTTGTCTTTTAAAAGGAGGTGACAAGCTTAGCTCTTAACAGTTTTTCCCTCTGCTTCCTGCAGAATCTGGACTCCTTTCACTGTTAGTGAAAATTCTAGCTCAATTATGCTTCATTTGTACAGCAACTTCTTTCCTTTCTCTCAGGAAAATTATCCAGTCAACATTCCCAGGCCTGATGCAAGGCACCTAAAATAGAGCACTTCTATTTGCTGAGCAAGATTACTGGTGACACTGCCAGCCTGCATGGGGCTTTTTGTAGTGACTGAAATTTACCCTCCGTATGGAGGAGCTGTACTCACAGGTGTACCACTGGGCAAATGGGCAGGAGCTGGATTTCAATTGCCCCCTGTCCCCCATCAACTAAACACCCTGTGCAAAGCATGACTGCAACAACCAACTGTGGCATCCAGAGTGACAGAGTAAGCCCCAAAGGGGGAACATGGTAAATGTATGAGTCAGGGTGGAAAATGGGTAATTGGGGAGAGGCTAATGGATTATTCACATAGGCATAGAAAAGGGCTAAGAAAAATCAATAGGAGGTGGCAAAGCACTCGGAGGCTAAGCCCCAAGGAACAAGAGGAAAGGATTCTCAGAACCTAGAAAGAGTTGTTGCTGTAGCCACCGCTGACCCATAAGGTAAGCTCAACCCTACAAGGGCTGTGACCTTGGAAAACAACACAGTCACTGCCAGCTCATGTCCTGCAGGAAGGGAATAGGTAAATAAGTACCTGGACTTTTGTTTCCTCTCTCCAATCTATCTCCTGTCTTCCTCCCATTGATGAAACTCAAACAGAAGCCAGAATGCAAAGGAGTCTGGTTGATACAGTCCAAAGGGTCAGCCTCTGGAAGCAAAGAATTGGGTTAAGTGTAGAAAATAGATCTGCTCAGGCAAATGAAAAATAATTGATAAAAGCTAGTCATTCAAAGCTGTGTATCAGATAAGCCTACATATATCAGATCTGGCCTTGAGGCAAATCAATCTCTATTTGCCTATTGAAAATAATTTATTTTCTGCTGTTTCCTATTATGGAGACATTTCCTGCCCCAGTTACACCTTGGATCCTCATTCAGGAACTGAAGGCACTCATATTTTCATTCCTTCTCCACTTCCCCTGGGACAGAGAAGACAGACCATCTTGTACTGTCAGTGCTAGTCTTTTTCAGTTTGGTCTTCATTCTTCCTGATGACAAATGGGAGACTTGCTTAGAGAATATATGGAAAAATCAAATATTTCATGATGTATGAGAAGAGCAACATTTATTGCTACCCTTCCCTGGGCATGTGCCTTTGTTATCTTCCCTTTCCTTTATGTGTAAGAATCAATGTGCACTTTGAGTTGAACTATCCATCAGGACATTGGATCTGGTTGAGCAGGGATTCCGATTATGGCAACTTATATTGGGAGTATGACTTCATGTCTGTTCTCTATCTACCACTTTGATCCCTTATAGTTAGAAGAAGACTTCTAAAAACTATTAATTAATGGTCAGCTCTGAGACTCTGCCATGAACAATGGTGTCCTTGAACAGAAGACAAAATTTACTATAGAGTTGGGCATGAGGTTCTCCACTTTATCCTTCCATGGAATCAAGCATCCTGTTACCCTGAATATATGTGATTTTGAAAACAGAAACCACACCCTTTGCATAGAAATTGATGTTCCCTCAGGAATCTCTATTAATTGTTAGCATAAACGTTCTTTCCTAGGGTTTGGGAGACCCCTGTCATTGACACTTGAGAAATAGTGTGGAAGGTGCATATAATAGATTGACTTTTGAGCACAAGCCAGACCCTTTTTTGTGGTTCCTTGTTATATACTAAATTCCTGCTATGATAGAGGAAGTACTCAGATTCATTTTAATTTCAACATAATTATAATGTGATCTCACTAAGCAGTCACAGATGACCTAGTCCCTGAGATACCGAGTTAGAGCTGTCTAATGGAAGATATGATTCCAACTAAGAAATGATGAATGATTGCCTTTCAAGACATGGCCCTTGAAAAGAATGAATCCCCTTATTACTAACTGTGCTGTCTCAGGAGTATAGTTAGCAGGGAAAATTACTCTTGACCAGAGCTTGGAGATGGAGTTGGAGGAGTGAATAATCTCTCAATGTACTAGGTAGGCAGTTTGGGGGAAATTTTTAGAAAATAGTTCTGACCAATACCATAGGGGGAAAATGATAAAACAAAGCAATTGATTATAATCAGACTTTACCTTGTACCCATCATTGCTAATATGAGAGGCTTTTACTACATAGAGTTTTCCTGCTAAGGACTAGGAATTTTACTGTTATTTCTATACAAAATTCCAAATAACTCCAGATCACTTGACCATCTCAGTCAGAAGTGACATGCATCAATTTTCCTCACTTCACTGGCCAGAAGCAGTCACATAGCCTCTACCTAAAGACAGGACATCCTGGGAAATTCAGGAAAGCAAGTGGAATGGTTGAAGTGGTATGTCTTCCACAGAGATTGCTAAGGATATGTTCACAACTAAGTTTGTTTAGATGAATAGTGGGTGAAGATGTGCTGGGAAATCTATCTTTTTAGGAATAAGAAAGCGATTACACCTTAGATTTGAATCCTTTCATGGATGGAATGTTTTTATTAGACACAGGGATAGGAGTGCAGCAAAAGACTTTAGGTGCAGAAGAAAACTGTTGTGTACCACTTTGGCATAATGCCTGTTAGGAATTTCCGATCTCTGATGTAGTCTAGCCTAACTTCCCTGTGAGTGATTTCTCAAATATAAGATCCTAAGTACAATTTAGTTTAAACAGCTATTTCCAAGGATATGTTATAGATTTTGCTTTAACAGGTCAGGTTTCTAAGCAGTAGAACATAAAAGCCATTGAGCTGTGCTCAAACTGATAGACATGTTAAAGTGAACATGGTTTGTAGTTCTCTGGAAGTCAGGACAAAACCAGCACTATATCCAATTCAGCACAACATGATTTTCTCCTCAAATTGAGTAGGCATATGGCTTTCCATTGCAATTCAACAGCCATGTCAAATCTTGAGATCTAATTGTAGCTCACACTCCCTTTTTTGAAATGGTTGACTTGGGCAAGCAACCAACAACATAAGCATCAGGCAGGTGTTCCTGAATCGTCTGCTGGTTTCCATTTGGTTATTCTTGCAGACCCTTTGGCAAGGCTGTCTGCTGATAAACTCAAACCTGTTCATTGTTTGGGATTCATGGATCAGGAAATGAATACCTTAAAGTGAATGGTTTTATGTGCAGCTGACACCCAAGGATTTCTATTTACCTGTGAGACTGTGTGGGGCACCATTTGATTATAAAACATATGCTGAAACAGCAGGGTTTGAACTAAATAAAAACAAAAATGTACCATTTGGCTTGAGCATATTGATAAACAAGAGCAAACTATGTTCCCAGATGATATTTAGGTTACAAATGGACCAATTAAAATTCTGAGGGGTGTATTTGGGAGTCAAAATGGCCCAAAGTTATACTGATAGGAGGTAAATTAGCATGAAAGGGTGTGATGCGGAGGCAGACTTGAAAACTATCTTTTTTCAGTGAAATCAAATCCTTCATATCTATCCGATCAGCATTAGTGTCCAGACTTGGGTCAAAAGAACTTGGGTAAAACCTGTTTTGTGTGTTTGAAAATAATTGTAATAAAATATTTAGGGGTTCTATTGGAAGAAGAATGTTCAGCCTGTTCTCAGTCTATTAGCTTAAACTGTTTCATGGGTGAAGCTCTGTCAGTGTCTGTAGGAAACAGGGTGTACTAAAACCCTGGACTGTTACTGACAAGGTGGAAGTATTGCCCTCTCCTCCTAATAGATTGGCCTCCAGTGCAGTGATGATTCATCTAACTTGTACTTTACAACCATCTGGGGCACTTTATAAAGTTCTTATGCCCAAGTCTCACTACCCATCCTGGGTTTAATTTATCTCAAGTGTTGATATAAGCACAGGGATTTTGAAACCTCCCAAGATAATTCCTATGAACAACTGCAGTTGAGAACCACAGTTCAGCCACCTGTCATGGGAAACTCCCCCTCTGGGCTAATAAAACATCCTTAACCAATATGTGTTATCGAAGGCAGAGGCATCTGATAGATTCATTGTTTAACATGACTCCAAAATAATACTGCTTTATGAATCTGAAGAATTCCGTGGAGACCCAGAAAAAGAGGAACAAGAAAAAGTGAAAAGTACATAGAAAAGAAAGACCCCAGTTCTGAAATCAGTTTTGATCAGTTTAATCTTTGAGATTTAGTTTTCTGACAAGGAGGGTTCTCAGAAGTTTTCGAAATATTTCTGTGCTGTGTACAAAGGGTGAAAGATAAACCAGGCCACTATTTTCTTAAGTCTCAGTTTCCTCATCTTGAAAATAAGGTTAATACCGAAGAAGATCATGAAATTCTGGCTACAAATTTCTGCGATTCAAAGGTAAACTTTGACTACTGCTTTATTTGGAGTCCTTCCCCCATTCTTTTAACCAAAGTATAGCTCTTGCAAAAACTATTCATTTAGCCCTATAATTTGAAGTCCTATTTGGACCCAGGGAATAGTGAAGTTCAACTATGTTGTGAACTGGAGTGCAGTTTGCGTATAAGGTACTGTCTGAGCCTTTTCACTGGGAAGGATACACCTGGAGGTAAACACCTATTATCACAATTGATGCTTTAGAATGGCCTCAGCCAGAATATATCTGTGTAGGAATTGCATAGGCCAAGGGAGGGAGAAAACATGTTTCAGATCACTGAAAAAGCAGCTGTATCATTCAGACAACTGATTACCAAGTGATTTCCGTGGAATAAAAACAAACAAACAAAATTATATGTTGAAAACAATTTTATCTCCATACAATATTGGGGATTTTTATTATAAAACTAGAATTATCTAAAGAAAGGTCAGGGGAAATAGTGAAAACATGCATGTGCCATAATAGTTACAGTAAAATGAACATCCTAAACTCACTTTCACTTCTTTAAATTCTCTTGGAAGACCCTGGTGGCGACATGTTTTTATTAACATAATTTGTTTTTCTGAGTTTCAATATTTTTCAAAGCACTTTATGAGAGTTCCTCACTAAGTTGTTTTTTTTTTTTTGAAAAAAAAGTGATTCACCATTAGATAGGTGAGAAATGGATTGCTTATCAGAGATTTTAACTCATCCAGGTCCTTCTCACAATCTACCAATCTTTTCTTCAACCAGGCCAGTATTGATTGATACAGCCCAATCTATGAAAAGTGCTTAGTGTCTTATTTAATGGTTTACATTTTGAATATGTGGTATTATCTGTCCTATAAGATTTTACTCCATTAGACAAAACTGTCTTCTTTGGCATCTTTCACAGCCTATGATGAACAAAAGTACAAACCTCAGATGGCATGTAAATATCACAGTTGGTCTATCTATTTCAATAAACTATTCCATAAAGAAAATCCAAAATTAATCTGGGACCAATTGATCTTGGAGTATTTGGAGGTATGGATTGAAATTTGATCTCTGACCCTTTCCTTCCCACCTCACCTCCCCACCCCCAATTTTTTCAGTGTCAGAGTTGCTTTAAAGCTAACCTGAGAATTAATCTCTGAAGGAAAATGTAGAGAAGACAACATTTAGCCCAGGTGTTTTGAGAATTGAGAGGGTGTTGGGTTAGTGGGAAAGTCTAATTTGGGTTTTAATAATGGCATTCCCAAGCAATTAGCTGAACACACAGGAGGAAATTAAGGAGGAGGTGGAGAAAGAACAGCAATTTATGAACAGCAGCATAACAGGCAGCTAAATGGGACTCAATTTCGTTCAACCAGAGGTAAGGTACTCAGGAGATTTAGGCTAAAAATGTTGCCTTTCTTTGGCTAGTAAAGGATGGTTGCATAATCTCATGCAGATCTCATAAGGGAGGACTTTTCCTTTGTTGACACTGTGATTGAACACTGAGAGCAGTGCATGCTTACTGTTCTGTGGCTTCCTTGCTCTTCTTAATGGACAACAGTGTGCCTGTTTTTTGGTTTTGCCAACAATCACTTAACATCAGTAGAATTATTTGCATATATTTTTAAAAAATCTTTGGTGAAATTTTTTTTTTTTTTTGCAGGAGTAGGACAGCAGTTTCGTGTGTCCACTGTTTCCATGCACAGTTAGTGAAATTTGTTGCCACCGAAAGACAGAATTTAACAATATATCAATGTAATTAGTGCCCTAAATGTGTGCAGAGAAACCAATGAAAAGCATGCAAGGTATTGACTACTGGAGTAAACTGTTTGCTAAAAGAGAATTGTACAGTGCAAGACATTTCAGGAAGGAAGTGTTGAAAAGAAAAAAAAATCTGTCTTCATATATTTGGTTCTTTGTGATTGTATATTGGAAGCACTTGGAGTATTTGGAGGTATGGATTGAAATTGAGAGTATACACTTGTCAAGAAAAATTACAGTATCCCCCTCCAATCCTGAAAGGATATTGCCTTTCAAATCTAATTTTGGAATGGATTTTTCAGTTGTTCTTTTAGAAAATCAGACTTTTAGTATGATAATTAGCTGGTTTACTTAACTGAGAAGCAAATATCTCTGTGATCACTCAGGCTGACAGAAAGAAAGAGACCTGGAGAGCTAATCCATTTTCCAATGACTGCAGATGGTAACACCGTCATACATCTCATCTGTTCCTACATGGAAATTTTCGTATTAATGCCCAAACTTATGTCCATTTTAGATTGGTGGGCTTTGTCTAGTTTTGTTTTATGTCACCACTCGTTTCCCACAGGGGTTGGTAATTAAAAAACTCTCCAGAGTAGATCATAGTTAATTTAAGTTTGTTCTTCCCTCCAGAGTTTTATAATTACAAAGTTACTACACTTATGGCTATATACACTGCCATGTGTGTTACCCATTTCCAAAATAACACTGCTATTTGTTTGTTTGTTTATAACCCAGAAACATGACACAATGCATAGAAAAACATTTAGCAAGATAACACAGGTTGGTGAGTTACAGTTAAAAAAAAAAAAAGCAAAAACACATAGTATCCAGAGAGGGTGGTCATTTGGCAGTTTTGGCAAGCAGTTGTAAGGTCAACTGCAATAGTAATGATGACAGCAACTAGGTTGCCAAATTCTTCTTTTGGCTTGGGAACAAACTATTTATGGCTCTCCACTCCTAATAGCCACATTTGTGCTGAGAAACCTATTGAAAATTTGGGCAGTTGAAGCTTAGCTCACTGTCTCATTAAAAAAAAAAATCAGCTTACCTGAACCACATTACTGGCACATTTGCTGCTGGTTTTCAGCTTCTGATGATCGATTTATTTGGCTCCATGCATTAACTGAACATGTCTGAGTTCTGTTGTTCTGATTTTTGAGGCAATACTATTATAGTACAATGTAGTAATATAGATAAAAAATATTAAGACAATGAATATTTGCCCTTTAAAAATATATAAGGGTGCCTGGGTGGCTTAGTCGGTTAAGCGTCCGACTTTCACTTAGGTCATGATCTCGCAGTTTGNGAAATAAAAAAAGCTAAAATTATAAAAAAATAAATAAAAAATAAAAATATATAAAAATGAGAAAAGTCTAATTTACTCTAAAAAAGATCCTGTTATATATCTTTCTAAATCTGGTATCTCCGTTAATATCTTTTTTTGTTGTTTTTAATGCTGTTTATTTGATTAACTCATAAAAATGTGATACAAATGTGTAAGCATACAAGTGAGTTCAAATACAGTGGATTTCTTCACAGCAGTCAATACCCCTTTTAGTCTATGTAATTTTGACCAATTGGGTCCCTGATTAAAAGTCACAGTGAGTGACTGTCTCCTCCAGTGTTTCTCTTTATTCAGAAATATTCTACTCTCCCCTATATGTCCACGAGCACATTAAAAAATGTCTCCTAGGTACTTTTTAGGAAGGTAGGAACTAGTCCCATTTTCTTCCATCAACCCCAGATCAAACACCCTTTAAAAGTATGAATGGCACTTGCTGGGATGAGCACTGGGTGTTATATGTAAGCCAACTTGACAATAAACTATTTAAATAAAAAATAATAAAAGTATGAATGGCACTGTGTTTTCACATCTGCACTGTGGAGAAAACAGTTCAGGACTCATGACTGAACTGATTGTTTTCCATTTTCAAAGATAGATTTGTGTTATGGATCATGAACTGCACTCCAAAAGACACCCAAAAGTGGATCAGTAGATCCATCATAGAGCATTCTTATGAAATCAGTTGAACATCCCTACAGATTTGGGGATCTCCTAATTTGGTGCAGGCAGGCACTTGGTTCAGAGTATTAGTCATTCAGCTTGGCTGAATAACTAACTTTATGAATTCTTCTGCTGGACTTAATTTTAAAGTTAAAAAGGAGAAAAAATATTGCAACACAACTGAGTTGATTTTTTTCCCCTTTTTTATTCTGTCAATATATCTGGGTAGTTTCTTCAAAAAGAGATAAATCAAACAAAAGTGTTCAAACTAAAGTGAGATAATTATTTTCAGGATAAATTTCTAACCAACGTCAAAGACCTTCATTGAACAAGTTGTCGTGGTACAAGGCAGTCCACAAAATACAAAATATAGAAATTGTCTATCCTGGGGCACTTTGCATTTTAAATGTCACCAGAAATTTAGTCCAATTATATAAAGTAAACTAATCTATTGAGATGCATGAAAAAGGTTTGGTTTTTACTAACCAAATGCCTTAGTCTACTGTCATTTTTCTTGCCAAAATTTTTAGTGGTCTAATATTTGAACATTGTGACTATTTTGAATCTTATCTAAATGGTAGTGCTATTTAGATAAATAACAAACTTTTGGGACAAAGAAGATATTTTGTATCCATTTTCCTGGAGAAATATGACAAGATTAGTTTGAAGGTAAACATGATTTTATTGTGGTAGTTCAATATTTTTCCCTTAATGCTAAGTTTCTCAATAGTGCAACTTTGTTTTGTCATGGCAGGCAAGTGATTCCAGAGAATAGCAGTTGCCCTAATTCTAAGGACAATAGCCAAAAAGACCTTAAAATAACAGTTGAACAACACCAATAGGGAAAAAGGATCCAGCAGTCTTCTTGAAACCTGACATTTTGGACTATGTCTATCAGTCTATGTAGTATAGAGTAGAGAGGAGAAAACTGATAATTCTGTCTTATAATTACATATAATAACATTATTTTACAGTATTCTTATTTTAAATCTTTTAAGGAACTTTTGGAAAAATCATTAGCAGGAGACTAAGATACATTAAGTAGCCCAGTTCACTAGTTGTGTAACATGTTAGGCAAGTATTATCAAGTTAAATTTACAGGTGAGGAAACTGAGGCATATAGGGGGGAACTTTCTTGTGCAAGGCCGCAGGGACTATCTATACACAGCAAACCAGGACTAGAATCCATGTCTTTTGGCTCCAAGTAATTTTTTTTTCAAGGAATTAAAGCTTCTTTAAATCAATACACTGATGTTAATGGACCATTAGCAAAGTGAGAACAATCATAGAAGTCCCTTCAAGAATCTCTGTTGATGGTAAGAGGCTGAAATCAAATGGGTTGACCATTAAGATGTTCCAGGGGAAACTCTTTGTAATATTGATTTTCAATTCTCTACCCTTTCCTTAGTGACATTTGGTTATAAGATTTATGTGCTAAAAGAGCACAAGATGCAGGTGCTCTCTGAGGAGAAGTGCTTCAATCTCATCATCAAAGCAGTAGTTCCAAAGCTTCGACATGCTTAGGCCTTACCCAAGGGCCTTGTCAAAAGGTAGAATCTAGTTCTGGGGCACGACCCAGAAATCTTCATACTAAACAGGCACTCAAAGTACAGCAGATGCAGGTGATTCGGGGACCTCATTGTGTGTAAAACTGATCTATATAGATCTTGAATTAGTTTAGGCTGATTATGTAAGTGAAATAATATAGCAAGTGAGGTAAGTGCATTATTAGGCACCATTGAAGATAAATAGCATGGCTTTATTTATCCACAAAATAGATTGTTAGAGCAGAGAGTCATTCCTCGACATGCCTGGACCAGCTAGCTTCATTTCTGACCTAAAGGGACAGCTTTCAGATGAAGCTTGTAGCCAGATTTTCATGGCCCATCTAGTGCTTGGCCTCTCTGCTTTGCCTGCCAACAAAGGGGCCAATTAGTGAAGATGGTTTCAGTACTTTTTTCAGAGACAAATCCCTTCCCACTAGGGGATTTTATAAGCCCACCACCATACTTTGCATAACATGAAAAATCAGTTCTAGGAGGGGCTAAACATTCTGACTGTGGACTAGAGGAAAACAAGACCATCAATCTATGTAGATGAATGGAAGTTTGGACCATTTGGGTAGGGTGTGGGCACATTAGACTCAACGTTTAAAACGGGTGATAACGCAAAGAAGACAATTCTGTCTGTGTGTTTTAACTGTGATGGTAATGCTGAATTCTTATACTTTCTTTCACAATGCATCCAAATAACGTAATATGTATTTTTTCCAGGCTGTTATGAAAACAATACAAAACTAAGAAATCTGGCTACATAAAAAGAAAATGCAATATTTTACTCTGAATTTTCAAAGCAGTCAGTATCTTATAAAATCTGTGTTATAGGAAGCTTTTAATCTATCACCCAACTCCGAAGTTTCCCATTGAAAATACGTTTTTATTGAATTGCATCTAAATTATTTATTTTCATAGGCATAAGGTAATCAGATACATAATGTATCACACAGCTCGCCAAATGTCCCTGATGGATGCTGTCTTTCTGCTAATTAAATCTATACCACTGTTAGGAGGGGAGAAAAGAGTTTGAGTTTTTCTTTCTTTTTTCTTTTCTTTTTTTCTTTTTTAAATTATACTCAGTTCCTTTTCTTTAAAAGGGAAATCAAAGGTCAACTGTTAATTAGCTACTTTTGAAAAGTATTCATTAATATTACATAAATTACTGTCTACAAATCCAATTAAATTCTTAGGTCATATTGGAACTAAATAGATGATTTAATTTTCAGGGCACATTATGAAATGAGGTCTATAGGAGAAATCGATATAGACACAGAAAAGGACTGAGGTATATGGCTGTATGTATAGAGGTTTTCTATATATTTTTTCAAGTGATAAATTCTGTGATTAAATGGAAGTTTTCTGGATGTTCAGTTAACCCTCTGGATTGCTTCTGAGCAAAAAAAAAAAATTACCCAGTGGACCTCAGTGGCATAAAATAAATAAGTAAATTAATAGGGGATACTTGGAAAACAAATGCATAAAAATGTATAAGTATTTACGTTTGTGAGTAAGAAATGAGGTGTTCTGAATATTTGTTCACCAATCCATCAATTTATGTCTTCAGAAAATATTCATTTACCCAAAATTTAGTATGCGTGATAGCAATAAATGATAATCAAATTCTAGCCATGTAGTAGAAAAACTGGATACTTAAAGGAAATATAGAATAAAGAAATTGTCACCTAAATTATCTTTAACTCAGCAATTTTCAATATTTATTTTGCCTCGCGACTCCTACGATATTATGGCCTTAGAGGATATGCTAGTTTTCTAGGGCAAGCATAACCAAATACTATAGACTGGGTGGCTTAACCAGTAAGAATTTATGTTCTCACTGTTCTGTAGACTAGAAGTCCAAGATCAAGGTGCCCAAGCTTTGTGTCTTCTGAGGCCTCTCTTTGTGGGTTGCAGATGGCCTCCTACTTACTAACTCCTTTTAGGTCTTTTTCCTGCTCTCCTGCATCCCTGGTCTCTCCCTGTGTGTCTTAACCTCTTCCTCTTACAAGAACATCAGACAGGTCAGATTAGGAACTGGAACCGCTCTAAAAATCTCATTGTAACATAGTCACTTCTTTAAAAATTCTGTCTCCAAATAAGTTCATATTCTAAGGTACAAGGATTTAGGGCTTCAACCTATGAATTTAGGGTGGGGGTACACAATCCAGCCTGTAACGAAGAGTGTCATGGTATATTAAAGAACACTGCACTTCACTCAGACTTGCTACTTGGCTTAAGTAAGGAATAACTGAGAGGAGACAGTATAACATCACAGTTAACATCATAGAGTTTTAATTCACAAGTAGGTTCAAATTCTAACTTCCATTTTACTAGCTGAGAAAGCTAGAACATGTTTTTTAACTTTTTCGATTTATCTGAAAATAATATATTTCTGAAGAATTGAGGATTAAATAAAATGTTTAACACATTTAGAATGTTGCATGAAAGGGGTGCCTGGATGACTCAGTCAGTTGAGTATCTGACTTTGTCTATGGTCATCATCTCATGGTTTGTGAGAGTTCAAGGCCCCCGTAGCGCTGTCTGCTGTCAGCACAGAGCCTGCTTCAGATCCTCTGTCCCTCTCTCCTGAAGTCCCTCCCTGGTGTATGCACTCTCAAAAATAAGCTTAAGGAAAAAAAACTTTAAAAAATAATAAAAAAATTTTCGAAATAAGAAAATGCGGGGCACCTGGGTGGCTTAGTCGGTTAAGCGTCCGACTTTCGCTTAGGTCATGATCTCGCGGTTCGTGGGTTCGAGCCCGGCGTCGGGCTCTGTGCTGACTGCCAGCTCAGAGCCTGGAGCCTGTTTCAGAGTCTGTGACTCCCTCTCTCTCTGACCCTGCCCTGCTCACGCTGTCTCTCTCTCTGTCCTGGAAATAAATAAAAAACATTTTTAAAAAAATTAAAAAAAAAAAAAAGAATAGTGCATGAAAAAGGATGTGGCCAATAAATTGTGCTATTCTTTTTAAATTTTTTCTAAGTGTTTATTTTTGAGATCAGAGAAACAGAGCACAAGTGGGGGAGGGGCAGAGTGAGGGAGACACAGAATCCCAAGCAGGCTCCAGGCTCAGAACTGTCAGCACAGAGACCGATGTGGGGCTTGAACTCACAAACCATGAGATCATGAGATCATGACCGGAACCAAAGTCAAGCACTTAACCAACAGAGCCACCCAGGCACCCCTCTTTTATTCTTTTTTTAAAACACAGGTTTCTTGAGGTCTAATTTAAATACCATAAAATTTATTCATGGTATATATACAATTCAGTGGTTTTTAATAAATTGCAAAGTTAGGCAACCATCACCACAATCCAGTTTTCTAAAATTTTCACCAGCCTCAGGAGATCTCATACTTTTTCAAAGTTGTATCTTGTTCCCATTTCCAGCTCCAGGCAACCAGTCATCTATCTTTTGTCTCTATGGATTTGTCTATCCTGGATGCTTCATATAAATGGATGCATACATTATATGTTCTTTTGCATCCAGTCATTTTTATTTAGCATAACATATTTGAGGTATATCCATGTTGTAGCATGTATTAGTAGTTCTCTTTTTTCCTGAATAAAATTCCATATGGATATATGATATTTTGTTGAATCATTCATCAGGTGATGAATATTGGGTTGTTTCTGTTTTTTTGGCTATTGTGAATCATATTGCTGTGAATGTTCATGTACAAGTTTTTGTGTGCCTATTTCTTTTCATTTTTCTTGGTCAGATTCCTAGAATAAAAATGGTAGAGTTGTATAATAAAATGTTGCTTAAGGTTTAAAATTTTCCCAACTATTTTCCGATGTGACTGTACCATTTTACATTCCCACCAGCAATACATGAGTGATCTGGTTTGTCCACAACCTCCCCAATACTTGCTATTTTCGGCATCATAGCCATTCTAGTGAATGTAAAGGGACATTCCCTAAGGAGTAATGTTACTGAATGTCTTTTAATGTTTTTATTACTCATATAAGTCCTTTAGAAAGTTTTCTATTCAAAACTTTTGCCATTTGAAAAAAAAACAGGTAATTTGGCTTTTATTGCTGAGCTGCAAGTGTTCTTTACCCTTCAAAATCTAGTTACAAATACTTCATCATATGTATGATTTGTAAGTATTTTCTCTCAGTTTGTGGTAGGTTTTTTTTTTCCATAGTGGTGACTTTTAGAGTGCAAAGTGCTTAATTTTGAGGAACTGATTTGCTATTTTCTTTTTCCGAATTCTGCTTTTGTTGCTGTAGTTAAGAGATCTTTACCCAACCTAGGGTACGAAGATTTTCTCCTGTGTTGCCTTCTAAAATTTTATAATTTTAGCTAATTCTTCAATATTTTTGGTCTATAATCTATTTTGAGTTAATATTTGTATAAGGTGTGAGATAAAGATCTAAATTCATCTTTTCATGTATGAATATCCAATGTCTCAGCAAACAAGAAGTTGAAAAGATTATACTTTCTTCATGTAGTTACTTTGACACCTTCATCAAAGTCAACTGACCATAAATATGAGTTATTTTTAGACTCTGTTCTTTTCCATTGATCTGTCTCTGTCATGCCAATAACACACTGTGTTGATTACTATAGCTTTATAAGTTGATTTTAAAATCAGAAAGTATTAGTCCTCCAAATTTATTGTTCAAAATTGTTTTGGCCATTTGCATTGTTTATATTTCCATATAAATTTAGATTGGATGGCCAATTTCTGAAAAAAAAAAAAAAAAAAAGCCTACTGAGATTTGATAGGGATTGCACTGAATCTGATTGGTGTGGGATGGACTGCCTCTTCCAAGCCATGATCATAGAATACCAGCCTATTTCTTTCAATCCTCTTTAATTTCTTCCCAGCAATGTTTTATACTTTTTAGTGTATAATCCTTGCTCTTTCATTTCATTTTTTTAATTTTTAAAATGTTTTAATATTTAATGTTTTGAGGGAGGGGATGAGTGAGGGAAGGGCAGAGAGAGAAGGAGATATAGAATCTAAAGCAGGCTTCAGGCTCTGAGCTTTCAGCACAGAACCTGATGTGGGGCTTGAACTCACAAACTGTGAGATCATGACCTGAGCTGAAGTTGGACACTTAATTGAATGAGCCATTCAGGTACCCTTGCCCTTTCATTTATTATATTTAATCCTAATATTTAATTTTGGGACACTATTTTGAATGAAATTATTTTCCTAATTTCATTTTTGTATTGTTCATTACTAGTGTATAGATACATAATTTTTAAAAATTGACCTTGTATTCTGACTGAATTATTTTCCTTCCTTCATTCCTTCCTTGCTTCCTTCATTCCTTCCTTGCTTGCTTCCTTCCTTCCTTCCTTCCTTGCTTCCTTCCTTCCTTCCTTCCTTTTTGAAGCAGAGGGATTCTTTAAGATTTTCTCAGTATAAGGTTATATCATCTGTGAAGAAAGAGTTTTGCTTCTTGTTTTCTATGTTGTTGTGTTTTATTGCCTGATTGTACTGGCTGGATTTTCTAGTACAATGTTAAATAAAAGTAATGAGAACTGAAATCCTTGCATGTTACTGATGTTAGGGGAAATACTCTCTTTCACCATTAAGTATAATCTTAGCTGCAAGGTTTTGTGAGTTTCTTTTATCAGGTTGAGGAAATTTCATTCTATTCCTGATTTATTGAGAGTTTTTATTATTAATGAGTGTTGGATTTTGTCAAAAGTTTTTCCCACATGTGGCTCTTATCCTTATTTTATTTCAACATATGGAAGCATTCCCCCACTAAAACATGGCAGCTCTTCTTTCTTCTTACTAAGGATCAAGAGTTTTTGTTGAATTAATGCTTCTCAATTCACTGTTTGCCCTTTGCCAGTGTCCAGAGTCCAGAAGTTATTGTCTGGACCATTTTATTTTTTCTAGAGAGGATTTGCTGTTCTCCTCACCCACACATTTCAGAAGTCACCCAATAACACCACAGAGCTATTACTCTTGTTCCAGTTATTTAATTTTAGCCTTAAATTTTCCTTTTTGGTAAAAAAAGATTACTAATCCTCCATTAGCTTGTTAGGAAGACTAGATATGTGATATAGTTGAAAATACTCATTTCTGGGGTGCCTGGGTGGCTCAGTCAGTTGAGCGTCTTGACTGTTGACTTTGGCTCAGGTCATGATCTCAGGGTTTGTGAGATCAATCTCAGTGTCAGGCTCCATTCTGACACTCCCCTCACTCAAAATAAATAAAAAAAAAAAAAAGAAAGAAAGAAAGTGCTCATTGAAGCACCTAGTACATAGAGTATTCAGTAAATATTAATTGCATTTGAAGATCAAGTGAATATAATAGAGTAGAATCAATAAGAAGTGACTTAAAAGTGTGGGATTTCAGTATAAATTGGGGAGCTCGATGTACTCTGCAATTAAACTAAGAGAGGAAAGACTCAAACTTATATTTGTTATTTCACCTTACCTCCTTGTTCTCTGGGATAGATACATTTATATCCTCTTATCTTCTACTTCCTTATTAAATTAGGAATATCTTGTGATAATCTGCCTTTCTTCTCCTCTTGGAACATTTTACTTTGAGACGTTCCTTAGTTAATAAGTGTAGGAATAATTTTGATATATATCTGATTTATTGAGACTTTGGAAAGGACAGTGGCAATGTCCTAGATACGGACTTACCATGATACCATGATACTGATCGATTTAAAAAAATGTTATTTTATTGCTAATGGCATGTTCTGTATATCACAAATATCTAACTAACATTAGTCAGTGGAAGGTAAAGACACTAATAGGTCCAGATAAAATCAAATTTGTTGTTTTCTAGTTTGTTTTTGCCTCCTTTACAGTAACTTTTTGGTTGCTTACTGTAGGATACACATTGTTACTGTATGTGTACTGAAACAATGGTGAACTTATGTGGAATTAAGCACCAAAGAAGGAAGGAACCAATCAAAGTTTTATATGAAACTTTTAAATGAGGGGCGTTTTGGGTGGCTCAGTCGGTTAAGTGTCTGATTTCAGCTCAGGTCATGATCTCACGGTTCGTGGGTTGGAGCCCCGCGTGGGGCTCTGTGCTGACAGCTAGCTCAGAGCCTGGAGCCTGCTTCAGAGTCTGTGTCTCTTTCTCTCTCTGACCCTCCCCTGCTCACGCTGTCTCTCTCTCTCTCAAAAATAAATAAAACATTAAAAAAAGTTTTATATGAATTGAGCTAGGATTCAGCCTTATCTGCAAGAGTCCACAGTTTTAACTGATTCCTTGTGGAATCATCACAATATTATGGAATTCTCTAAAATAGTCTGTTCTCTACCTTCCTGCCTTAAATTGCTTATCAATACAAATCAGTACTCCTTAGTAATGGCTTCTAGTGGGGAAGATGTTATACTGGTGGTGCTGTTACATTTATTTCATACTGGCCTTGACTGTTTTGATCATGCTTAAATACCTTGATCTATTCTTTATTCCCTTTATTCTTTTTATAACTTTTCTCAGCTTATTTTCTGTTATTTTTCATATCTACTTTTCTCCCTTTCCCCCCCAATACCATCCTACTGTCTTCCTGTACCCATGCCTGTCTTTATTTTTTTTCCACAAAATGCCTCACTCACACTGGTTTCTATACCATTCCAAACATGTCCAAGTATATTGGGAGCAGTTTACGCCCTCCAAATAATCCACTTGAAGAAGCAGTTAATGTTATCTTTCTAATAAACAATTTCAATTGCAGTAGCCATAAATATCTCAAAGATGATTCTCTCTACATTTTCATTAAAGCCAAGGCTTTGTTTGGTGTTTTGGTTTTAAACAAACACTCATCCCAGCAGTGCAGCTCACCAATATAGAACAGAATTACAATGTACTTCCAGCCAAATTCAGTTTATTGTCAATTTCAGTAGTGTTTCTTATGGTAGCAATTATTTTCTGAAAGCCTGCAAGCAAGCAGCAGAAAACTGAAATCATCAAAGAGTTTTTATCTGCAGCAATTCCAGAAATGGCAGGTAGCTGATAGTTTAAACTTTAGTTCTCTGCAGTGGAATAGTGCAAATAAGAGAATGCCATCTGCCTGCTCCTGGAGGCTTTCTGAAAAATATACCCAAGTTAATAAAGTTTTGGGGTGATATTCAATGACTTCGGTTAGCACTGCACTGAATGCTACGACATATCTACGACCCTTTGCTGTTGCCCTAGACACTCCTGAGACAAGTGTCACAAATTGGAGTGGTATTGCTTTTTTTAATATATAAATTAAAAACTTGAATTTTTATATCCATTTTCTAATTACCTGGAGCAATATCTTCTAACCACAGTTCCTTGATTTAACCTGGAAAATAGGATCTTTGCTGAGAGTTACATGACCAAGAACAAATGTAAAAATGAGAAACCTGCTTTGGATTTATTCTGAGAGAATGTTTAGGAGATTAGATCAAGGGATGATTGTAAAAAGTCACCTAGTTTATTCTACCTGTTGATTATAATTTATGTAATGCATGCTATAAAACAAGTAGACTGCTATTTTCTACAAATGTTCTAAAAGAAAAAGATTTTCCTTATTTCTTTAATCAATAACTCAACAGATATCTATTGATCTTATTTGCCATGCTTTTGGAATGCAGTGGTTAAAAAAAAAAAAAAAAAGCCCTGAAGTGGAAACAGTAAAAGATAGAAATGCTTTCGTGTAGCTTATATTCCAGCATAGATGATTATTGATAGCACAGTTGTTTAAGTACAATTGTATTAAGTATACAAAGAAGTCATGTATAGAATGCTAACAGGACATAAAGCAAGGTGATACAGTCTGAATTTTTGGGTCTCCCTTAAAAGTCATATGTTGAAATCCTAATGCCCAGTTTGATAGTGTTAGGAGATGGAGCCTTTAGTAAGAATCGGTTATAAGGGTGGTGTGCTCATAAATGAGAAGAGTGCCCTTATAAAAGATTTACTCTTTAAACATTTATTTATTTATTTATTTTGAGAGAGGAGAAGAAGAGAGAAGAGAGAGAAGAAAGAATCCCAAGCAGGCTCTGTACCATTAGCACAGAAGCGAACACAGGGCTTGATCCCACTTACTGTGAGATCATGACCTGAGCCAAAATCAAAAGCCAGACGCTTAACCCACTGAGCACCCAGGCACCCCAGGAATATTGCCATTATATAAAAAAGGTCCATGAATAACCTTGCCCCTTCCATTAAGTGAGGACCCAGTTAGAACTTGTCAGTCTATAAGCCTTCACCAGCATCCAACCATGCTGGCACACTCATCTCTGACTTCCAGCCTCTAGAACTATGAGAAATAAATTTTTGTTGTTTATGAGCTACCCAGTCTGTGGTGTTTTGTTAGAGCAACTCAGATGGACTAAAACACAAGAGAACCTGTTCTTGTCTCCAGAAGTTTCCTTAAGGAAATTTAATGAATCATTAAGAAGATAAATTAACTCTGTAAATAAGAAGAGTGTGTGGACTTTCAGTCCAGGAAGAGTGGACAAAGTGAGCAAAGATTCAGAAGTAGAAAGTAACACAGAATATTTGAAGACCAAAATGAAAGCCAGTGTAGTTAGAGCACAGAGTGATGGAAGAGTTGTTCAAGGTGAAGGTGGTGAGGTAAGCAGAGTAAGGTTGTGCAGGGATTCATAGGTCAAATATTTCAATCTGCATTTTACGAACAGTCAAAACCTAGGATTTTAAGCAGGGGTGTAGCATGGTTTGTTCTTTAGAAACAACTCCATCTGCAATGTAGAAAGTCAATCTTTGAGGCCAATAGTGGATATTAGGAGGCCAGTGCTAACTTAACTCAGACTGGCCAAAGTGACAAGAAGATTTGGATGAGTGTGTTTAAGAGTGTTTCAGATGGCAAAGTATCATGCATTGAAATGAACAGAATAGGGAGTGGAAGATGCCAAGACAGATTCATCTGTCTTTAACGTGTATAACTGGAGATAGCCAGGTTGTGAGTTACTAGAGAGATTAAGCATACATTTGGCAATACATAAATTTTAAATTGCGAAATGAACTAGGCTGGTGCAAAATATTGGAGATGATCACCCACGTGGCTCTTGAGGCCATGGCTGAAATCACAGGAGAGTATGGAATAGCAAGAAAAGACCTGGGTTCTAGTCTGCTAAAGCTCGAATATTTAAAATTTGGTGAGGGTGATGAACAGAATATATTGGCAGAGATGTAGATGAAGAAATAGGATAATATGATTGCCAGGAAGTCACACAGACACACACTGTTCTGTGAACATAGAGTTGGCATCAGTTATATGCTGCCAAGAAGTTAGAACATCTTTTTGTGGTACGTGTACATGGTTTTAATCAACCTCTTTTCACTTGCTTTACCCTGAAATTAAAGGAAACATAGAAACCACTTACTTTTATTATTAACTATGGGCAATTTTATCTCTTTTAGGTTGAGAGTGGAGTCAGAGTACTGTCTCACTCTAAGAAAAATCCCTCCTTTATGCAAAGAGAAAATGTAAATTTAAGCATAGTGTTCAGGTGGACAGGAACAGTGCAACTGAATCCAGAGGCTTAACCTCTGCATCTTTCTTATTAACACTTTATTTACAGTTTCTTTTTTTAGAAATATTATGGAAAGAATAGGGTCACAGTAATCCATAGCTTAGATACTATGGCAAAGGCTTCTATACAATAGATAACCCTCAGGGTTTGAGGGATCAAAGCTTTGTTTTAATCAGATATTTTTAGTAAGGTAAACTAGATTCATATGATATGTTAGTGAAATGTGTGTGATATAATCAAACAGTCACAGTACTTATATCGACACTAGTTTCTCTTGGAAGAATCTGTGTTAATCAAAAATGCTTACACTGGTTACCTAAGTTTGATTGCAGTGGAGTCTACTTGGCTTATACACGTAACCTAATGATAACTATAAAATTATTTTTGATTAAACTTTTATTTTGATAATGAAAATTATTTTTTATTAAATTATATTTGTTATGATAATGAAATATATAGTTCTGTGGATACTATAGGTTTTATTAAAATAATGTAGATTCACCCATATTCACAATGACAAAAAGTATATACTTACATATAATTTTATGTCACATGAATTATATACCCTAATTTAAATATATATGAATTAAATATGTATTGTATACTTATGTATATTTTCTATAGATATATATAAATGAAAGCTTTTTAACTGAAAAATATAATTTGCCTAATATAAAATTCACCATTTGAAAGTTTACATTTCAATGGATAAAGAGATTTGACTACTGTCAAATCTTTCACTAGAGATTTGTTGAAATCTTTAGGTAAATGGGACTAACAGGAACGTTTGTATCTTGGTCTACATCTTATTTTGCTCTGATTCTGATCCTCTTCATTCTCCTTCCCAGGTTAATGTACTCCACCAATCTAATTGGTTTTATGAGATGCTTATACAGATTCTCAGTTCTTTCTTTGTGATTATTGAAAATTCATACTCTGGATTTCCATCAGTTTTCTTAAAAGCACTAGCTATAGTTATACCAGTATAACACTAGGAGGGGTCTAGCTACTCATATACTTTGAAGGTCTTAATTCTCAATAAATACATGATGTTAATTATCACTGTATATTGAAATGATATCCCTGATCCATGAATCATCCAATGATGGAAAGTGAAAACGCTCTAAATATTGTTTTCTAACAATAGTATACTTTTAGGGAAATGCAATCTGTGTCTGTGCAGAAGAGATTAACCATTACTTTCTATTTCTCTATCAAACATTTACATCTTACTAAAGCTACTTGGGATATTTACTATATAACTGTTTCCTAGCCATTATATGCAAATTATATTCATACAAGTGCTTGAGTTTACATTCCACATTTTGGCCTAGGTGGCCAAAGAAATTAAACAACGGCTATCTTTAATGGAATTATAACAGAAGTTCTCATCTATTAGTCGTTATATTTCAAAGTATAGGAAACTTCACAAAATAACTAGAATTTTGAACTTTTGAAACTTCTTTTCTATGACAATATTGGTTGACTTTTTTGGACAGGATTTATAGGCTCGTTTCCATGAAGGACATAGAAGTACATTCACCTACCTTCATAGATCTTTCCTGAATCTTTAGGATTCTTTCAGACATTGAAGTAGATCTAACACAATTTGAATGGGCTTTTAATAAAGGATTTCTGGAAGTCACTGAAGAACAGACCCTGCTTTCTACCAATATTCCACTGTGTATGAAGATTTGAAAAAGACTTGGTATAACATGGCTTCTTGTATAGAAATGACACATGGCATTTTATATTCAATTACTTAGAGTTTTATGGTGTTTAGTTTCAAATATTTTTAAAGCTATTTTGCTATAAATGAAATAGTTACTTTTTATAGTTTCTAGCTTTTTTCACTTATTCACTTAAATGTGTCTTTTTTTGGGTTCTTTCTTATTTCCCTTTAAGAATATTTTTTCTTCTGACTAAGACCACTAGTATCCCTATTCCTTTATCCGTATTCTTTTATCTCTGTGGAGCACGTTATACTTCACAAAATTTTTATAATAATTATTGGTTTTGATCCTCAGTCACTAATGTCCTATGAAATAACCTGAGGCATCTCCAATTAAATGTAATGAGCTGATAAGACAACTGAGACCCAAAAATTGAGGCAGTTCTGTGAAAGTGTCTTTGAGCTATAAGAGCAGAGCCCATTGCCTAACTCTTTTAGAACTACAACCTCTGATCATGGTATGATTCCCCTCTCTAAAGAATAAATTTCATTCCCAGGATGAACTCCTAAGGATGTTTGAGCATTTGCTGTATGCTTAACACTCTCCCGGAAAGGATGGGTACGGAGGACACGTGTCCCTGCTCAACGTATATAAAGTATATAGGAGCCACACATTTCCTTCTATAGAACATCTAGAATGAACTTCAGTGAGCATAACTATATAGAGAGTTCTTTCCAAGGCATACTAGAAATGGCTATTCTTATTTAAGTTTATTAGAAATAAGGAACAGGGATTTGAAGTAAAGATAGTCAAACACATGTCCAATAGGAAATGGTATCACACAGACTTTGAGATTGGTGAAAGAAACTCCATCTTCCATCTCATTGTTCAACTTAGTGGCTCTACATCATTTGTTGAGTGTTTTTTCCTTTTCTGTGGAAACATAGAACAAGGTCTATGGAAACATAGAGGTCTATGGAATCATAAAGGGGGAAAAAAGAAATAAAATTTACATTTAGAGAGTATATACCTTTTTTTCCAGTATGTCTATTTTCCTTAACTATGAGAACCCAGCCTTACATTTTTCCCTATGTTTTAGGAAACTCAATGTTTGAGACTTGATGGAATTGTAACACAAAGGTGATGTGTTTTTATAATGACAGGGCTGATTGGATTCCTCCCAACCTTGAATGGTTCTCTTTTTCATTTACTAACATTCTGGGTAAGTGTTGGGACCAAATATGCTACCCACCTAATAGTAAAAAGACAATAAAATCACATTTATAATACTGTTGTTTTCCTTTCCCACTGCTGCCAGCCATGAAGAGAGAGAGATCTAGTCCAAACTCATTTTTTCTACATTATGCCTTTGTAATGTCGCTCTTTGTAGGGACATTATTAGGGAAGGCTTATACACTCTCCCTCTCCTCAAATTAAGGATCCACAGTGAGAGTGAGGAGAATGTGGTATTTTCAAAGTGTGGTATTGATAAAGGAAAGCTACAAAGTTGGGTTTGAGTCTACAGAGAAAAACCTTGATCCAGGTAAAATCACTTGGATTCAGATTCTTCTCTGCTCTTTTCTTTCCCTCTCCTCTTCTTCTCTTCCTCTTCCCTTTTTTTCTTTTAATGTTTTATTTATTTTTGAGAGAGAGAGAGAGAGGCAGCGTGAGCAGGTGAGGGTCAGAGAGAAAGGGAAACACAGACTCTGAAGGAGGCTCCAGTCTAGCTGTGAGCACAGAGCCCAATGCAGGGCTCCAACCCATGAACCATGAGATCATGACCTGAGCTGAAGTTGGACGCTTAACCAACTGAGCCACCCAGGCGCCCCTCCTTTTTCCTCTTCTCAATACTTTTTACCTGGCCATTTCTTTTGTATTAACACAGTGTTTATGATGGGATAGGCATTACGCGAGGTTCAAGAGATATTTCAAATGGTCTCTGCCCTTAGAAAAAATAATTACTAAGATTAGGATGGACTCTTGTCTATTTAGAAAAGATTTATAGTACTGGATAATGGGAAAGCAAAAAAAAAAAAAAAAAGTCTAATTCATATAACCAATAGTTAAAGAGGGCATAAAAGAAAAAGCATGTAGGGGAGTCCTTGAAAATGAAATCTTCTGTCATCATATAATTAACCCTCTCTTTCAGGTAATACCTCTTACTTTAAATTCTACTTTATTGTATCAGTAATAGAAAATTTATAGTGTCCTTCATCTGTTTTTTTCTTCCTGAGTTATGTTTTTAGTGTTATTTCTGTTGTACAGCTGGAGATTATTTGTTTATTTTATTATATCTTATATGTTCAGATCTATTACTACTATTGTGCTTTGTGCTTTTTATTTCCTTCCATTTATTTCTTTCTCTCTTTTCTTTTGGATCAGGGTTTCTCAGTCTCAGTGTTGCTGATATTTTGGGGGCAGATTATGTTTTTGTTGTGGGTGCAGTCCTGTGTATTATAGGCTGTTGGGCAGGTTCCTGGCCTCTACCTAGTACCAGTAGCCAGTAGCAGCAACACCACCCTCTGCTCTACCAGTTCCAACAACAGAGAGTGTCTCTGGACATTGCCAAATAAATTGTTCCCTGGGAGGCAAAGTTGCCCATAGCTGAGAAGGTCTGGTTTAGATTATTTAACTTTTTTTTTTTCTTTTCCAATATCCACCTCTAATAATATGCACATTATATAGTCTGTTTCCATAATTTTAATGATTTGCCTAAAATTTTTTTATTTTCTTATTTAATTTATAAAGTTTAAGGGAGGTCATTTTTTTTTTTCTTTTCTGGAACAATACAACTGCCAAATAGAGACTTATCTGTGATTGCCTTTCTCAAATTATTTGTTTATTATTGTTTGGTATTTGAGTTCTATTTTAAATTCATGAATTAGGCATCATTGCTTTTATATATGATCAGTTTGTTATATTTACCTGATATGTATCATTTCTTTGCTTATAATTCCTTTCTATTATGTTTACCTAAATATTTATAACTTGTATAGATTTTTCTTTAATGTTCTTAGCTTCCTTTTTTCATCATTTCCTTTTTTTCTAAAAAACAATTTTGAGCAAATCTTCTATGGCAAATCTACTGCTGAAAACTTCTCTCATTGTTCTTTTGAGAATGTATTTTTCCCCCACTTATTTTTCCTAAGGTATTTTTGCTGAATATAAAACTCAAAGATGTCAATGTTTTTTTGTTTTTTGTTTTTTACAAATTTGATTCTAATGGTCATGAATTTGTTTAGTTCTATCCTGATTGGGATTTGCTCAACTTCGTAAATCTGTGAATTTATGCCTTTCATCAACTTTAGGTAATTTCAGCTATAATTGCTTAAATTATTTTTCAACCCTGACTCTTTCTCCTCTGGAACTTGTGTGATACAAATATTAGAACTTCTGTTACTGCTTTATAGGTTCTTCAACTCTGTTCATTCTGCAAAAATGTATTCTTCTGTATTGTGCTGATTGAACAATTTCTATTGATCTGTATTTAATTTTACTGGCTCTTTTGTCATCTGAGTTATTATTGAGCCCATTAAGTATATTTTTCTTTCTCATTTTTGTTACTGCAGTTTTCAGTTCCAGAATATAATTTGGCATTTATTTTTCTTGCTGGTTTTTCTATGCTAAAGTTTGCATTTTTTTCCCAAGTGTCCATGGTTGCCTGTTGGGGTATTTCTGTGAAATTTGTTCTGAAGTCCTTGTCAGAAAATTTCAACATCTCTGTTATCTTGGCATTTCTGTCTGTTGATCAACTTTTCTCATTTTAGCTAAGATATACCTCACTGAGGTATAATGAGCAGTGTAAAATATTTTCCCCTTGACATTTTGACTCCTTTGAGAATTTGTTCCATATTGACATCTATTTTAGTATGCTGTCTACCCTTTTAGGTTTAAAATGCAGATCCTGGCTCATTTTGTGAGCTGTGTTTTAAATGTTAATGTAATTTTCCACATTTTTGCAGCGTTATTCTGGTCTCTCTTGCTTGTATGCTACACAGAGACCAACCTGAATCCTTGGTCATATTCCACCTTGTAGTTCAGTTCTCAAAGCATTCATTGTATTTATTCTGTCAGTTTTGCACATAGGTTACTTAAGAGTTTGCCTCGGACTTAATGCACAGATGTCAAGGATGTTTTTCCCCATATTCCTCCTATCTATAATTTACTCTTACTCTTTAGATGGGAAGAAGAGGGCTCCACTCTCTATTGTTCACTTAATGCAAGGGAAAAGAATAGGCAGCACGACTCTATAACATAATCTCTGCATTGCTTGAAAGGAAGGAAGATAGTACCATATCTGGTCATTGTTTAGAACAAACACTTATATTACTGTATTATCTGGCTTCCTGTGTTGTTTGGAGAGGCCAACTATCAGTTTAATGAACATTATTTTACAGGTGATCTTTCTGGCTGATTATAGAATATTTTATTTTCTTTTAGACTCTGTAAAGTTTCTTTAAAAATTACTGTACTTGAGATTCATTTTTATTCTGAATTATAACACAATGTGTCATTTATGAAAGCTCCTTATTTATTTTATCTTTAAAATTGCCTCATCACCTTTTTCTATTCTCTCCTTCTATGATTTCTTTATATATTTTATTCTTTATCACTTTGTCATCTGTCTCTATTATTTTACATTTTCCCCATTGTTGGTTTTCTGTATTCATTTGGTGGCATACTAAGACTGGCTTACACCACCTTCCAGAGCCAATTGTTAAATATTCAGAAACTTTGTGAGCCAATTTTTTAACTTTCATTGGCTTGAAAATGTCTATGATGAGAACATTTATAACTGACAAATTCTACAAATCAGGGGTTATTTTTTGGAAAAGTGATATTACTAGCACATTGGTGATTGCATTCTTGATGATTTCTTCAGATGTATTATCCAGTTTCCCAGTTATCTCTTCAGCTATGTCTAATCTTCCTTTTAATCACCCATTTCTTTTCTGATTTCAGTTATAAATTTCAACTAGAAGTTGAAATTCTGTGTCAAATCTACATCACCATTTTTTAACAATTTCTTGCTCCTTAACTATTTTTGATACCCTCATATTACACAGGTGTATATGACATTTTTATTTGATAATTCCAATGACTTTCATCTTAGGTTGCAGTACTGATTTTAAAGATTTTTGCAAATATATGATTTTGTTACCTATCCCCAATGTTTTGTTAAAACTCATTTCCTTTCTGTAAGAGATTTGTAAATGTTCCCCAGTCCGTTCTCCAGCACTTGTTACCTCTCAAGCAGTAACTGTTCTGTTGGGGTATCCAAGAATTTCCTTTACTTTTTAGTGGGTTCAATAATACAGTTAAAAGATACCTTTAAAAACATGTTTCCTAGTGGGGTGCCTGGGTGGTTCAGTTGGTTAAGCATCTGACTCTTGATCACCTTAGGCCATGATCTCTTTGTTGTGAGATCAAGCCCTGCATTAGGCTCCACACTGAGAGTGGAGCCTGCTAAAGATCTCTCTCTCCCTCTCTCTCTGCCACTCCCGAACTCTCACTCACTCTCTTGCTATCTCTCTCTAAAAATAAATAAATAAACATTTTTAAAAAATATTTTTTCTAGAATTGTTTGAGGTTTTTGTGAGGAAATGTTTTTGCATATCCATTTCACAACATAATTAACAACCAAAGCTGATAATATGTTTGGAGTGTCAATTCAAATAATTTGCATAAATTGCTTATATCAACATTATGTGATTGATAGTCATTCTTACTAGCATTGATTTTGCATTGAATAATGTATAAATAAAATGTACAAATCCAGTCCAGTGGTGTGGTAGACACGAATAGGGTTCAGCAAAAGTTAGGTATCCTCTCTTCCAGATATCTCTCTCTTTGACCTTAGTAATGGCTATATGACTTCTTTGGTCAGTGAATGTCAACATAAGTGACATGTGTCATTCTTGGTAAAAACATTTCAAAGGCAATGTGTCCTTATCTATGTTTTTTTTCCCCTTAATCTAAAAGATGTGTTAATGTAAACGTTCCACAAGAATTGAAACCACCTAGGACCTATCACAGGAAGGACATTTACCTTTGAGTCCTCCTAGTCCCTCAGTGATTATCAGCAGAAAAAGAAACAAATTTTTATAATTGTAAGCCATATATATATATCTATATATATCTGTCATACACACATGCATATATATATACATATACACATACACACATGCATATATATATGCACATATATATGCATATATATATGCATGTGTGTATGTGTATAAAGGTGTGTACATATTTACATGCATGTGTACGTGTATATACATACTTGTACATACACATAATATACAGATATTATAAGTTAATATATTTACCATATGTATATTAAAAGACACATATACATGTATATACATAAATTGCATACATCTGCACATACATAACATGTACATATGTATACATATATATATACTTTTATAATACAGCTTACCCTGACACAAGTATATATTTTATGCTTCATGCTCATGAAATTCTAATTTCTACCTTAATATTTATTACATTATTCCTACTGCTTCATATGCTTTTCTTTTCTTTTTTTTTTTAATACTTTATTGTCAAATTAGTTTCCACATAACACTCAGTGCTCATCCCCACATTCATATGCTTTTCTTGTTCCTCTCTAATTAGATAAATTATCCTTGGATCCTAGGATCTTTTGAACACTTTTCTATTTTACTTTATGTGATAAAACTCCTTGTCTTTTCTCACCATATAATTTTCAAATTCTTGGAGATATTGATGATTTACTAACTCCTTCTACTTCATCAAGTCACCTAGCTCAATTGGTATCTACAGTTTATTTTCAATGACTATTATTATTATTTTTAAAGATGTTTCTTTTTTTTTTTAATGTTTTATTTATTTCTAGGAGAGAGAGAGAGAGAGAGAGAGACAGCGTGAGCAGGGGAGGGTCAGAGAGAGAGGGAGTCACAGACTGAAACAGGCTCCAGGCTCTGAGCTGGCAGTCCGCACAGAGCCCGATGCGGGGCTCGAACCCACGAACCGCGAGATCATGACCTAAGCGAAAGTCGAACGCTTAACCGACTAAGCCACCCAGGCACCCCTTCAATGATTATTTTTGACACACAATATATTTTATATTAAAATAACAAATTTAGAATCTTCTTTGTACCATTTCCAAGAAAATGTCCAGCCAGTGAAATACTAGGATGATTACAGTATAATACATACGTGTTTTCTATCCTATGGAATATTATAAAAATTTTAAACAGCAGCAGTGGTGGTATATTTATAAAATGTGCAATATAGAAAAATGAATTATTTAGATTGAGTGGTCCTCTGAAATAATAATAATAAAAAACAGGTTGTGCTCATTTATTTGGACATTCATTCTCTCACTTCAAAATAATACTGACTGGTTTCAGTCCATACCCTAAAGCTATAGCACATGTTTTATAACAGATGTTTTATTGCCTGGCACTTTGCAAAACTCATCCATCCAAAATACTATAATATGCCCCCAACCCCAACCACTACTGAAAATAAAACAGCAAGATTTTTAAAGCAACCCAAAATTGAACCCAGAAAGTCATTCCAGAGCTTAGAAACTCTTTTGTTCTTAAGTTTCTCCACATGATATGCTTTCTCTTTCTTAATTAAACTTTGGTCTTAAAAATTGAGTACTGTGAGGTTTTGTTCTGCTTTTCCTTTGCACCAGTGCATCCAACTCATCAGAAATCATGACTGTGGATAATGTTACTTGTACAGTATCACCACTTTGACCTTTGTTAATAGTCTGAGATTCATCAAAAATCCCTCCTAGAATTCTTAACATAATGGCAGAAGGTGGACACCAGAGAGGAAAATCTATTCTACTATATTATGTGCTTTTGTGAAGATTCATTCTGACTCCATATCTGCCTGCCTGATAATGTGAATCCACAGTTTGTAGGTACAATTGCTTCAGGTGTCCAGACAAACAAGGTAGCTGGTCAATGTAAAAGGTAATGGTGGTTAGGAGCACCGTAACAGTGGAGCATATAATACAACTCCCAAATAAAGCAAATTCAAATAAAACTGCTTTGCTAGGAGAAAGTTGTCTTTGGCCTGCCAGTTCACATCCCCTGTATAATACCTAATTTAACTAGATGGTACTTGCATCTAATTTATAAAGACTCATACTGGGAAGAATAGTTTGTACTGAAATATTTTGGTTTATCGTACTTCTGTAAGTTTAATGAAATGTCCTAAATTGTACCAGCACTCTATCCCAAGCCTCTTCATCCTTGCATTTATTCCTTCATGTACATTGCTTTAATCATACTTCATACCTAATGTTTCAGCAAACAGTAGCTCTCTCTTTCCTTTTATTCACCTCTCTCCTTTAAACATTGGCCTCTTTTTTTCCCTTTTTGCAAAGGGAAAGGGTCTAAGTTTCTGTGATCCCGTCCTATGTCCTGTGAATATTATCATCATCTAAAACCAGGCCAAAGACATTCTATGGGAAATACTTGATTACACGTTTTCTTTTAGGACAGGTTAATAAAACAGATCAATATTCATTGTTAATTTGGAACAGATCAAAAGAGGCCAATCTGTTAGGAAGGAAAGAGAAAGAAGCGTAGTAGCCACTGCTTTGTTTTGTCATCAAGTCAAGAGGGGATAATGGTTGTGTACTCAAACTCCAAGAGATTTGATCTTTATTCTGAAGTTATGGATGTTATATCCTAGGAGCAAATGATCTCAGAAGATGTGTTCAAATGATGTGTATTGGCCTGAGATTGTTTCCATAAATTAGAAATCCTTAGAGTAAAGAAGTTGTCTCTGTCTGAATGTTTGTTTTATGTTGATCCTATAACCCCCAGTGAGAACTTCTGGTATGACATATGGTCTCCAGTCAGCAACAGTGTCCTCAAGGTTAACCTAAATTAGGAACCCTGATAATTCTTTGTTTGCTCCTACATTATTAAATAGACCCTGCTTACTCAGATCATTGAGATGGATCCTCCTTGCCTTGGAATATATGAAATTTGCTAAACTATAGTATCTGATAGAAGTCCTGTGGAAAGTAACTTCCTTGTGTATAACTAAGAGGCACTTGAGTGGACGATAGTGAGGGTTGGGGGGAAAGAGGCTGATCATAAAGTACCTAATTTCTTTTGAAGAGGACATTAAACATTAGAAGAATTGGAGTTCTCACACAATATGTAATGAGTGATCATCCACAAAGTGCTCCTGTAAAAGACCTAGAGAAGAAAATAGATCATATAGTTCCTTCTTTGGGGCCTTTGTGAATCTGGAAATTTCCCAATATGGTTTCACTGTACACGATCATAAAATTTCCTCAATATGCATTTAATTTCATGGATGAGTTAAGGTTTGAGAAGTACCCATAGGAAATATAAGACCATAAGAAATCCATCATTAATCATATTCACTTAATTTCAAGTTTCAGATAGAGTAATGAGGTCCTGAAAGATAGAGTCTTCCTCATTTCTCCTGTCTTAGTCTTCCTCAGCTCACCAAACTCCATCTGTATACATTCTCTGTCTTAGAATGAAACTTTATGTTAGATCCAGAACATGGAACTAGGGTCTAACCAGCCCAAGTTCCTTGTGCTTCCAAATGCTCTATCATTGACTACCTGTTGTGGGGTTCATTGCACCAGAACTACACCCTGAACCTACAGAGCCACAAATGCCAGCACTCCTACATTCCTTCTTCCTCAAATCCCCAATAATTTTATAGTTTCTAGTTCTAAAAGAGATGATAATTTGCTGGAAGACCCCGGGATTCTAGCCCATTTATCTGCCATCATTGACAAAGGAAATGAAATGAAGCTGCTATTATAAATGCTATGGTGTTTTATTGTCTAATGAAAGTCCTGTAAAACATTGCTTGTTTGGAGAGGTGTAGATAAAAAGAAATGAAAATGGATGTGTGGCTGGTAGGGACATGGGTATATGAATGAGACACAGGCTATAAGAGAGTGGTTTTGTTACTTTTGCTTATTATGGATGACATAATTTCACAGAATACAAGGTTCAATTTTCATCTAGATGGAGGCTGGGTTGAGAGTACAATTATAAGAATATATAGTCAGTCCTCATTTTTTGTGCATTCTGTATATGTGGATCCTGTATTTGCAAATTCACCTAGTCACTTAAAATCTATTCTTAATCCCCAAATTAATACCTGCTGTACTTTTGTGGTCATTCGTGGACATGCACGGTGTGGCGAACATTTGAGGTCACTAAATCAGTGCATTCCCAAGTGAGCAGAGTAAGACAGCACTGCTTTCTTGTGTCAGCTCTCATGCTGTAAACAAATGTCCTTTTCATGGTCTGTTTAGTGCCAAATTGTTTTTCCATATTTGTGCCTTTTGTTAGTTATTTTTTATTTTTAAATTTTCTTTCTCTTTATTTTAGAGAGAGAGTGTGTGAGTGAGCAAGAGGGGGAGAGGTGGGGGGGAGGGAATCTCAAAGCAGGCTCCATGCTCAGAGTGGACCCCAATGCAGGGCTAGATCCCATGATTCTGGGATCATTCATGACCTGAGCCAAAATCCAGAGTCAGACACTCAATCAGTTGAGCCACCTAGGTGTCCCGGTTATTTCTCTCTTTAAAATGGCCCCCTAGTGTCTACTGAAGTGCTGTGTTGATTTCCTAAATGCCAGAAGGCTGTAATGTGTCTTAAAGAGGAAATACATATCAGATAAGCTTTATTTAGGCATAAGTTATAGTGCCATTGGCCATGATTTCAATGTTAATGAATTAACAGTATGTATTAAATAAAATGTTTTTATACAAAAACATACACAGAACAAAGTTATGTATTGATTGATTGAATGATTGATGAAAATGTGACCAGAGGTTCACAGGAACCTAATCCTATATGATTCGGTATTTTGTTAATTCAGGGTTCGCAACAACTCTATGGAAAATAAGTGCTACAGATAATGAGAATCAACTGTTAAACTTTGTTTAACTTTTTAATGTACTTTTCTGGTGTCCAGCTAGAGAATGAACATCTCTGTGGTGGACTAAGTCTGAGAATTTTCCTATAAGGAGACCATCAGGACTCTAGTCATGTTCTAAATGCTTCGCTCATAAGAACAGCTAAGCCCCTTGATTGTGACTTGCCAGCCACACCCTTCTCTGTGAAAAATGACTTTGCATTTCACACAAATGACAATTCACAGCAAACCTGACATATTTACTCCAGAGGTGGACAACTTTCTGGCCCAGCAGCTCTAGAGATGTACTTGTACTGCAGGGGCAAAGCCGAGCTCACAACTCAAGATAATGATAATCTCTCTCTCTCTCTGTCTCTCTCTGTCTCTGTGTGTGTGTGTGTGTGTGTGTGTATCTCTATCTCTCTCTCTCAATCTTTCTCTTTGCCCTTTAAGGCAGACTCAAGATACACTCAAAATCATGTTCTTGCTTCTAAATATACCCTGAACTGGGGGGGAACCACCATAGTCACAGATGTACTTATGTGATCACTTTTTTTTTTTTTTCTGAAAATTATAGGGCTTCATGTGAAAAGAACCAAAATTTCACCATAATTTTTGCTGACTTCAAACTTGATCTATTTGCAAAAGTGAGAGAAATTTGGCATTAGTACTGAGCTCTATAAGGACAGGTTTGCAAATCCATCTGTATAATTGCCATTCCTTCCAGAGGCCCTGGCCAGCCAGAATCCTGACACAGAGCCTTATAATAAAGCTGCAAAATATCCACTTGGAATCTTGGAGTTACTAATTCATTGTTATAACATGGTTCTCATAAAATTATGTAAAAAACTCATTTTACGGTTGTCAGGGGAAATAACTACCCAGATAAATAGGCATGAAAGTACCATAACTACAGCATAGAAAGCCAATTCAAAATTGGGCCCCATCCCCAATCTCCTAATTGGCCTTATTATGGTGTCATAGGAATGAAAAGTTCTGTTAGCAGTAGTTTTAGGTTTAGTCCACTGTTTTGTAAGATATTGCACTATATGCATTATTGCTTAGAGACTGTGCTGTAGCTTGCTTTAGTATAAAACTATTTCCTCCATGGATTCCTATGTGAATTGTAGCACTTAAGCAAAAATGGCAAGGATTTCTGTTGTTTAATTCTCTAGCATTTTTAGTTCCTATTTTATGTAAGAAAGACTTTATTAAGCAAGTGTCACATTTCAGAATATTTTTAAATGTTAAGTTTTCCTGGGCCAAGTCTTCTTATCATTTGATACCATATTCTCCATTAAACCGAGATAAAACAGAACACCATGTTCATACTTTCTTCTAAAGGGAATAGATTGTAGTAGGACTTCTGGGCTCTCTGAGTTTCAAAAGTATGTAAGTGCAGGTGTGTAATTACTTCAAACCCTTTGTATACACATTGTTTTATTAAAAGTTATATTTTTAATATAACATCATCTTAATATGCAGATGACACTAAATACATAAGACAAAAGCCTGCCATATAATTCTGAAGTTAGAATAAAGAGAAATCATTACAGTGTTCATATATACACACACCAATGAACACAACAGTGACTCTTTACAATCCTATAAACCGCAGTTTCCTCATGAATAACTGTCACATCTACTTTCTCTAGGACAGAAGCATATAGTCCCTGTTTGCCAGGTATCCCAAAACTTGAAAAGAATACTCTTCTTTTCTTACTCAAAGTCATTCATGAGATAGACCTAGCAGTAAAAAAAAAATATTGGCCTAGAGAGATGGTGATGGAGATTCGAAATGTGGTAGAAGAATGACAAATTATTTTGCGTCTTTGCCATGATCACCTGACTCCCAATGAAAGAGGCATGATTGGGTGGCAGCTGGTGGGATGAGGAATTATGTTTTACACTATATAAGTATAGGAGAATATTTCTAATCCAAGAAGAACTGTGCGACTATGGAACGGCTTTATGTTGATGACTGGATGAATACCAAATGGGTATGTCTCTCAGCATATCCTAACCATGCCTAATCTGGAAAATGAGAACGATTTAGTACACGTCATTACTGTATTCAAGTGCTTAGCATGATGCTGAACTCCCAGAATGTACTAAGCAGTGTTCATAACACATACTGTCTGCAGTGTTTTCTTAGCAGAAACTTGAAGTGAATGAGGAGGGAGTGAAGTGGGGGGTGAGCTGTAGACCCACAGCTCAAGACAGCTCATCTGAGGACAATAGACGTAGCCAGAGCCTTTATTTATTTATTTTAATTACTTTTCTCTTCCACCTATTAAATGCCTCCTCCTTTGTTCTTAATTTGAAAGCATCCCCATCCCCATTTAATTACTGTGCTTTTGATTGACAAGAGCAGAGGACAGAAAAAAAAGGAAAGCTGTCTCTTTCATGTCCTATTTGACACAATATAATGAATGTGTGATGGCTAGTTTATTTTTTCCTTGACAACTTAAATATTTGAAGATGAAATGTGGAATTTAAGAACATAATGCCAGAGAGCAGAGAGAGAGAGACGAAAAAGAAGAAAGGAAGTTAATTGGACCAGGAACCAAATACAATACTCATTTGTGAATTTGCCTAATAGTTTAATAACTGCCAATTTGGTGCAGGGATTCTGTGTAATTGTAATAAGAATTTCATCTTCAGCTCTTTCCAGGCAAAGACGAGACAGCAAATAGACTGTGTCCACCGGATGCCCTGGTCCTGTGTTTTATTATGTTTACTTTATAATCCCATCATCCCCACGCCACCAGCATGCTTGAGGGGTAGTGAAGGCAGCCACGGCTGCTCCCTCTCGGCCCCCTGTCTTTCAGAGCTACCCTAAGGTACTTAAGAATGACAGTATAAAGAATATCTGTGCAGATGAGCCTGTAGATTTGGGGAATTGGCTGCTTATAGACAGGGATTCTTTTGGTAGACTTAATTCCTTTAGCAAGGGTGAAGTACCATCTGTGGGGATTCCTGTCATGTATAAGGAAGTTAGTCATGCTCTCTATGGAGTTGAGTTTCTTGAATTTTAATGAAACCCATGTCAATCTGTCTCCTCTATACCCTAGTGTTAAAATCAGTGGTCAGCTACTCAACAATCACAACAGTAAATCACAGTAGATAAACCAACCAGGACAGCTCTGAAGAATTTAAGGTTGTATTCCCCCTTCAGCCCTCCCTTCACAACCAGACACTAAGAGAATACATAATGAAGTGGTGGCATTTCTATTTTAAAGGGACAGCCTTGTGTTCAAACCAGGAATCGTGTGTGTGTGTGTGTGTGTGTGTGTGTGTGTGTGTGTGTGTGTGTGTTTTAATGTCCTCCTTCATTGGGAAGTTTTCCTTCTCTGTTATTATTTATGTTCCTTTTAATAGATCTGTCATGGATTCTGGGGCTTTTGTATAGGTTATGTATGGTAAAGCTGTACTTTCACAAAATGCTCTGGGAGAAATGCTGATTCTAACTAAAGAAAATGAACTGTTATGTAGAAATTAAGAGAAAATGATGTGTGTGCCACCTGAATATAAATTAACTGTGAATGATGTAACTCGGGGAAGCAGGTGGCAGTTCTATATGAGATATTTACAATTAGCTGTATGCATCACTCTGAGAGCACAGCGTAGGAAATATCTCACCCAGATTGGATTGGCTCCCAACGGGTTATAATAGCATTACAGACCTCAGTGTAACTTTCTAATTCTTCTATGATGTGTCACTGCCATCTCAAAGACAAGGTCATTGGAACGTAACTTTCACCATCACTTTGTTTGCATGTCTAAGCCAAAAATGTTTCTATGGGGAGGTCTGACACAGCTAGTTGGAACTGAAAGTTCTTTTTGGCAGAAAAGTTCTGGCACCAAATGGAACTCTAACTGGTTCCTTAATGGTAAAAGCTACAACCTCCATTTATCTTCTTGTTTGAGCTTCTAGTTTGGATTACTGGCTGGCTGTTTTCACAGGTCTATTGTCTCTATTCAGTGTCGTATTTCTCTTTGTTTTGTTCTTTTGTTGGTGAAGGTAAATACCATTATAGCAGGCTGGCAACTCTGATATTTTGGATCTAAATGACACCCCCTCCCACTTAAATTAATATACATTTTCTTCTCAATTACATATTTGAGTTAAGGGCATTATGGGTGTTAATATGTAAGTGGATGTGCTAACCCACATTAAATCTCCATTTAAAATATTGCCTGTCGTATATTCAAATTAACACATGGATGTATATTAAATCTCCATTGTCAGTTTTTCATGGCTTCATCCATTTACTATCATTTGACATTTAAATGTATCAGAAATTACATTGATGCAGATTCTCAATAATAGAAAAAGGGCAATATCAAGATAAACATTTTACTCTCAGGGAGTAAACAAAGGCGTGTGTGTGTGTGTGTGTGTGTGTGTATGTGTGTTTTATAAAAAGGAAACAGAATGCATCTCAGCTTTAGCTCTTAGCCTTTGCTGCCTGATCATGTCTTGTACCATTTTAATTTCCTTAGTGGGGGGTATATAGTAGGTACTCAACAAAGGTTTTTGATTAGTGACTACATAATATATAAGCTATTATATGAAAATCTAATCCTTTTTTTGATTATTACAAACTTGGTTTTATGGAAGTCTTCTCATTTCCACCTTGGAAGCTAGCAGTCCACAAATACTATATATTTATTAGCCATTTGTTTATTAGTTACTTTAGTTACTTATTTCAGCAAATATGTAGTGAGCACCCACTATGTGCCTGTTATAGCTCTAAGCTATGGCAGGATGAGAACAAGACAGATACATTTTTCCTCCCTCAGGAGTTACCACCTAGGAAATACCATCTGTAAACCATCCAAATGGCTAAATGTTCTTAATGTAGATTTAGCAATCCACCTCCTTTCTACCCAGATCTCCCCTTCAACTCTGCCACAATTATTGTTCCAGTTGTTATAACTGTTAGCAGCTGATTATTCAGACTTGGATTCTCCAGAAATCTTCCTCTATCAAAGTGACCTTCCTTCAATTTCACATCCTTCCTTGCATAGTCCACTGGATGGTAGTACTCAAAGACCTGGAATTCTTTTCCCAACAGTGAGACACTTCTTAAAGACCACCATATTTAGAGCTCCTATGGGATTATCTGAGGCTTTTGTTACAATTACATCACAGTTCATTTTCTCCCTCTGGCTACTCCTACTGCCTTTACTTCATAAGAGGGAAGCCCCCATGTAGTAGTTCCCACTAAGCCTTGGGGATACCAATTTCTATCTCAAATTTTGTTTCTAGTGCAAGCTAACGTAAGTTAAGGCCTTGGCAACTACCAATGATAAGGTTCCTAAGGGTAACCTGATCTTGGATCAGGAGTCTAAAGAACAAATTAAAACAAGTGGCATTTGAAATATGAAAAGATGTAAGAAAAGTCCAAAAATCAGTCCCTAAAGCAAATAGAATCAAAACTCAAAGCAAACAGAATCAAACCAAAAGGAATGTACCTAAGTTTTACCTTTAAGAAGTTCTTTTAATGTCCACACTAAAGGATTAGCAGGCATTCCAAGCTGACTTTGCAGAGGGTTCCCTCCTCGAACTCTATTGCTTATTTGAATATCATATTCCACAGTAATTTCAACGATCCTGAAAGTCATAAAACATCTATAATCTCTGCAGAAAAGTAATCTTAAATTTTATATTGTGTGTTTTATTGTACATGCAGGTGTTTGTCTTGGTTTCCAATTTAGATTTTTTCCCCCTCTGAGGACAGGAGGCTTGTTTTAAATTTCATATCCCACCACACTGCCAATGTTCCCAGCATTTGGTAGAGTTGAGAATATACAAAAATGTCTCAACACTTGATAGTTATTAAAGGGGAGAAACACATTCAGTGCACTCCTTTCTAGAAACTTGGAAAATTATTTGGAAAACTGAAAACAGTAAGCCTGTTAAAGCTTGAACACTATCTCTTCCCTCTATCTTGCCTTATATTTGGCTATATATACTTTCAGAATGAAGTCTTGCAATGATGAATTATGAAGTTGAGTTCTAATATTGTCTACTAATAACTATATTGAAATATATATTTGAGAGAGAGAGAGCATGAGCAAGGGAGAGAGGGGGATGGAGAGGGGGAAAGGAAGAGGGAGAGGGGGAGGGAGAGAGGGAGAGAGAGAGAGAGTTGGTCTTAAGCAGGTTCCACACTCAGCGAGGAGCTTGATGCCATGACCCGAACCAAAATCAAGAGTTAGACATTCAACCACCTGAGCCACCCAGGCATCCTAACTATATTGAAATATTAAAAAAACAGCAGAAAATCAAATTGGAATTAAAGCAATTGAAGAGCCTGGTACCTAATATATTAGTACATAGAGATTAAAATTGCTTATAAAACAATAATACAGATATTTCATTCCCATCATAAAATTATGACTATGCCCTCTACTTGAAATCAATAATAACCTCTAGAGTAATACTTCTTGTGGGTACCTTTCTCACTGCAGCTTCCGGTTTTACAAACTGTGGGTCTCTCTGCATTGTCATCTCCACACAGTGTTTTTGTTGTTGCTGTTTTGACTGTTGCTGTGGTATTCTGCATTTTTGTTTTGTTTTGTTTTTTGCTGGTAGTATAAAGAGGCTGGGCCTCTGTAATTCCTGAGATGCCTGAATTCTCATCATCAGGAAGGAAATTTATTTCATATGAGAATTCCATTTCTGGAGTTGGCTGGGGTGTCATTTGATCAGTTGGACATAGTCAGATAACATCAAGATCCCTTTCTACTCTCTGATATAATGAATGGGGTGATTTCTTTCTCATTTTATTTTGGAAATCTCAGTAAAAATTAATCAAGCATGTTTTACTAAACCCCAGTTGCTAAGCCTCACAATTGATATATTCATTGCCTCTACTTAGAAGGAGGGGTTGGGATAGGGCAGAAAGAGTATTCATTCCTTTTCATGAATGCACATAAATAGATTGTAAGAATTTCAATTACAGTATTTGCATCCACAGCTTTATTTTTAAGATCAAATTTGGTGCCCCATGATTGCTTATTTATTATTCATAAAGTATATGTTACTCTGATTTTATATATTAATGGTCGTCTCAGCAGCAAAGATATTACATCCAAACCACTTTCTCTGTAGTTACTGACATCTGTGAAAGACTACTTTAGGATATTCTAGGTTTTAAAATTTTCAAAAATCTGTAGTGTCAAGCCAAGAGAATACAATTATTTTAATAAAAACCAAGGGGGAAATCAATGTCACTTCACTGATTAGAATATTTAAATATGAAATATTAGGATCAGAATATACTACAACTAAAAAAACCTGGTAATGTATATCAAAATGCATTTGGAGCATTTTATTGAAGCAATTCACAAGGTTAATTATATGTAGAAACACACATATTCCACTATTCTCTTTTCTGCCCATGTATTTCATATATTCTCTGTTCTCAGTGATAGCTCTAAAATGTTTCCATAAGATCCAGATAGTCTTCATTTCTGTGATTCTAATTCAAATTAACAACCATCATTAATTCCTCAGGGTGGACAATTGAACTCAATTTTCTATTATGTTTACATTTGTAGAATCTATTATAGTACTGGGCCCACAGGAGGCACTCTGTAAATCCCAGTCATTAATAAATGAATAATACAAATATTAAATGGTATTATGATACCATTAGAAATAGACTATAGGTTAGTTCTCTCCCAGCATCCTCTTCTTTTCCTACAACCTTCCCAGTGTTCTCTTCTCGGTTCCAGTTTTCCATTCAATTTCCAGAGCAAGAAAGATAAACCAATAATAAGGTCAGATGATCCAGTGATGTCAACTGAGTACCGTGTGAACCAGAATTACAATAACTATTAGTGAAAAGTCCCATCTCTACCAGAAACAAATAACTGAATAAGCTGCAGTAATTATTGCTATGGTAGAATACAGAAATGAGAAGTCAAGGTCCATGATTTCCAGGATTTATCATCTCAACAGGAAATGGGCATTTATCCCTGGAACCTCTAATATGTGCTAAAATTGAGATATCAAGTTTTGTATGCTATTGCCTAATAAAGGAACACTTAAATTTCATCTCAGAAGAGTAGCTGTCTCTTTGGATTTTATAATCCAGGATAGAAGATTGCTTACATAAAATATCCTACATATCTGTCATATGCTCTATAATGTAAAGTGAAAGTTTTCTGCCTTAATTATTTCCTTACTTAATGAGCAGTATAAGGTCAACAGTTCACTAAGCACTTCTTCCTGATGTGAAATTCAAGAAGGACCTTGGAGATATAAGTTTACTTTTTTTGCACTAAGAAACGTATTCAAGTCAGTAACTCATACTAAACAAATAAACAATTAGCCTTGAGGATTTTGGTGTCCTTCAGCATAAATCAGAAAGAAAATAGAAAGCAATGTGCCATCTGACATTCCAACATTCTTCTATACTTCTGTACAGAATGGGTATCTCCCACCCCCTGCTCATTTACAGCGCTCTTTGATTTCTCAGTTCAATCAAGCACGATTTCACACCCAAAGCTCAGTTTTTTACTCTAATACAATGAATAAGAAATTCTGTTTTCACGTCCAGAGTTTATGCTGGGGGAAGGGGGTGGGAATCAGTTGCCCTAGTTTGGAATTTTCTTTTCATGGGGCACCTGGGTGGCTCAGCAGGTTAAGTGTCTGACTTGTGATTGTGGCTCAGGTCATGATCTTATAGTTCATGGGTTTGAGCCCTGCAATGGGTTCTGCTCACTGTCAGTGTGGAACCTGCTAGAGGTTCTCTCTCTGTCTGTCTCTGTCTCTCTCTCTCTCTCCCCCCTCTATCCCTGTCTCTCTCAAAATAAATAAATAAAAATAGGTTCTTTTCAAATTTGTTTCTCTTTTAAACCTCTTCATTTCTCAACAAATTATGAAACATATATAACATCCTTAAAGCCTCTGGATAGACCAATGAACTCAATTTTCTATTTTGTTTTGATCTTTGGGATCTACAGGGCTAGGACCACAGAAGACACTCTGTGAATCTTAGATATAATTGGATTAACAATCACCCATTGGTCATCTTAAATGAAAATGGGGAGGTGAAAAGCAGAGTGGTGATGAAGTAATGCTAAATTTTAATGAAGACTTGGTGTCACTAAATTCCAACTACCATGGCTGAAATTTAACAACTTTCATTACCGCTGTTGCCTTCTTTTCCTTTTTACTGAAGAGGTCACTGACCTTGTTTTGCCTTTATCAGGACCTCCCTAAATTGTTGGTTGTATTGATTTCAATTTCAGAAGAAGCTCACAAGTGAAAATTCCTCCTTGGCCATCAGAGAAAGTTAAAAACAAGCCAAATAAAACTACCAAAAACAAAACAAAACCATAAAGTGCCAAAGAGCGATGTTTATAAGTTTTCAAATAGAAGCTGAAAAACACCAATAAAGTCTGGATTTAGCTCAAATGTACCATCAACCTCAGGCAGCTCCCTCCCACCCCAACCCCTTTTTAATGGTTCATTTGTCTAGTCCCCCTGGAAGATCTATAGAGAAAATTACCAGGGCAGAATGTAGATCCAATTGCACATCCTGCTACAGGAGAAACGATTCCTGTTCTCATCATTGGGATCAATAATTTGCTAACATGGTATTAGCAAGAGCAACAACTCCACCAGGTTAAAGGAGTTTTACACTGAATAATGACGGCCTAGGAAAGGGAAAAGCTGAGCGAGTAAATCCTGGCAGCCTTTTACTATTGAGAGAGCACATGCCAGCGAATCAATAGTGGCTCTGGTGAGTCTGGGCTGTAAAGATGCTTTATTGTTCTGCCTAAGTACATTGGCAGAGATGCTCCTCTTAATATCTGTACACAGGAGCCACTGGGGTGTTGGGAGCCATTCGAGCCCACTAGTCAAGAAAGCTCCTTGTGAGGTTAGGGCAAGTTTGCAAGGCTCTTGCCATCAGATGACAACCGATATCCACCCCCACTCAAGTATTTCTGCTTAAGCACTGACCCTCAAGGTACCTTGTTGATTGGTATCGGGAGTGACTTATCCCCTTATTCTGGCCCTGGTATGATATTACACCTTGCGAAGGAACTTATTATGGGAACTTCTTCTTTTATGATTATGGGAACAGACATTGTGTCTCTGACAGGTCCTGTTTTCCTTGATACTTCTCTTTCTTGAACTATGAACAGTCTAATGACCCTTACTCATAAAAGATTGACCTTTATGTGTACAATTCTCTTTCTAGTGTTGCATTAGTCTAAGAGGTTCATACAGCGCAATGTGTAAATCAAGTAACCAAAAATGTTTCTCATGCCCTGGCTATTCAAAAAATCATAGACAAAAACCTAGACACAAAGGTAAATGTACTCAAAGAGGCTATTCTATGTATTGGAGATGAGCTAAACTCGTTAAAGGTATGGTTGGCTCTCTAGTGCCATAAGGAATATAACTGGACAATTAAGTCTTGCCTGGAGACAAAGAGCCTAACTTAAAGAGAAGGAACAGATAAGGGCAGAACATAAGTTACTACATATACCTTTGCTAACTGGTGATGTATAGCAGTCCCTTCCCTGAGGCCTACATTCCACAAACACCTTCCCTTACTCTGGCAGCTGTGGTGAGGATGGATATGAGTATCTACAACTTAACCTATGACTTAATCTTAGTGTTATTAAAATGTGTATGTTGTCCTGTTTTTCACTAAGAACACTTTTATTAGTTACTCAACCTCACTATAATTGGGGTAGTTCTGCAAGAATACTTCTGTAAAACCTGTTTCTGTACACTTTTCAAAGCATCTTATCACAGAGAACTATCCATTGTAAAAATTCCATTTCCTGATGCCATGTTAACGTTTGACCTATAAATAAAGACACCAAAAACAACAGGACAGAGATGCCTGCCTGGTGATCAGAAAAAATCTTGGTGCTCTCTCACTCTTTCTCACCAACACGGTCGATCCTTCAGGGACCCCTGGACCGACTGGAGCTGGACTCCTGGCACTGGAGCCCAGTCCTGCCCTATTAATGAAAGCATTTCCTCTTCAGAAGAATGGAACTTCCAGGGACACAAAGCATGGCTGTATCCTATCTTTATAGAGACTATAAGAAAAAAATTCTGAGATGGGAATATTGATAAGGGAAGCCCAAGAGGTGGAAAGGTACCTAGAGCTAGGAACATCACTTTACCTCAGCAGAGTTTAAAAACTGATCACCAGAAATGTTCTCCCAGATGTCTTACATGAGTCATTTAGTTAAATCTGTGTATCTCAAAGCAAAAGCTATTAAAACCAATGTGTTTCTTGGTTGGCCTCTAGGACAAATAAGTCCCCTCTTGATATGAAAACACAAATTTGGAACAATGAATTTGGTTTATTAAAGTCATCAAATATGGGAGACCTGTGACAGCATTGTAATACCCTGTGCTGAGCACTAGGATAGAGCCATATTCCCCTGCTTCTAGTGATAATACACAGTTTATGTCCTGAGGATAGTCTTATTAATCTTCTTTTGCCAACTATTTAAGGAAAGATACTGTTCGTCAAGTATTTCCAGCTCTCTCCTTTTCAAGCACATAGGGTATTTTTACGTTTTGTCCCCATCATGGTTGGATGGGCCATGGGACAAGATGTGCTAATGAATTGTGAACAGATATCCTTCCAATGCTGGAGTGATTACTCACCCATTAAATACCTTAGGTGAAAAACATGGCTAAGAGAAAGGAGACACGAGATGTCTCTCCCACAGAAGCCTGACAGACTCAGAATAACCTCCAATTAAGTTTTTAAAACATGGCAGGCATATAGCTGAGAATACAGAAAAAGAAATGTAAACATACACACAAAAGTCCAGGGGAAAAAGCTGTGGGTGTGGCATTTTATACATAAAGTTTACTACAATTTAGTAGATGAGACAAGAACTCAGTTTCTCAAAGACATACATCCAAGAGAACCACCAGCCTGAACTAAAAAGACGACCACTGTTCAAGATTTAAATCAACCCCTGGACTCTCTAATATCCATAGGCAAGAAGCAGTCTGAGAAAGCTGTTCAACCTCCAAGTGAATTATAATGTCCAAGGCTCATTTCAGATGTGTTTGTGTGAATAAAGAAGAAGGAAGGGCCTCCCTGAGTGGAGCCAAGGGCCATGGAAAATAGTGGTGTGAGTGCACTCATGAAACTGACACAGGATCTAATTAACAAACATTTCCTACTCACAAAGTAGAATCCTCACTGTCTCTGCCAAGAGGATTTTAGAATTGCTGCACACCAGAGATAGTTTTGTGTGTCTTCCCTGTCTGTGAATGGGTTATTTCTGTGATTACCTTATTTCTCTTTCATTAAGATTTGTGACACAGTAGAAGCAATTAACTCATATTTCAAATACATAGATTTCCTAATCAGGTGGACCTGATTAAAGACACCCACACACAACCCTCTGATGTACTATTAATGTCATATTCTGTGAGATCCTGAAATGAGACCTTTTGGATTGTCTTCCTTGGGGAAGAAGTAAATATATTTTGTCTGAGGAGGGAGTGTGATCTGAATATTTTGTGGCCAGAAGGGTAGACTTTGATGATCATTAATGCTGTCTAGTAAGTACTTTCAGCCCTCTGCCACCAGATAATGTGTTTGTATTATACTTTCTGAATTCTTTGTAGTGTGGTAATACCACGTGACGAGCCACCATAGGTGCGATACTTGTTATATCTGAGCCAGAACTCTCCTCCCTTTAAGCATCTTTAGAAGTGGCAACCGCTTAGTGCCACTAACAGAGTAAGGATGTGTAGAGCAGATCTTAGTCAAACCACAATAGACCTGTAGACAAACAGGAATAAACATGTGCTGTTATAAGCCTTTCAAGTGTGAGAATTTTAGTTCAGCCTAATCTAGTCTGTTCTGACTAGTAGAAAATCTTGGTCATTAACTTCTCTTTCATATCTTATACATGTAAACCAGTCTTATGCTTAATATAGGTGATTATCATAAAAAGAACAAACAAATGCATAAATAAAAGTATAATACAAAAAACATTAAAAAGTTATTTTACCTACCTCTTCCTCTAAAATTTTTCTCAGTATTATGGCCTGAGACTGAAAACCTGAATAACTATACAGACTTAGGCAAACTGTGAATTTTTTTTCTGCAGATAAAAGTAGTTATTTCTATGTTCCTATAATAATCAGTATGTGCAATTTTCTGAAGTTTTTCTGATGGCCTCTCCAAATGACTCCAGAGGTAGATATTCTCACCCAGCAACCAAAATAGTTTCTATAAATGCATTGGGTTGTAAAGAGCACTACTAGCTGGAAATATTCCCATATAGCTCATCACATCCTTTGAATGGCATCCTTAAAAATTATTTCCTCAGATTGTCTTTCTTCTCTAATTTTAGACCAAGGCTTATACAATGGCATCCAGACACTGGCCACTTGATATGCTTCAGAGACTTGAGGATTCGATTCTTTCCTGAACTTGCGGATTGGATTTACAGGGTCTTCATTTTATGTACATCTTTAGAGTTTATTTCATCATTAAAGAACTGTGCTTGAGGATCTACCTCTTCCTAGAAAGAGAAGCCATAGTTGTAAAGGTGATGGCCATTCATATTGGTAGCTAGATAAGATTTATGTAAAATCCTTCTCCTATTTGTTCTTCTAATGTGCCTACATTATGCCATTGCCTGAGAAAAGTGGTTATTTGAGACAGTATTTTCCAAAGTAATCTACTTTCATTGTAGCACACCACCTGTGCATTTCAGAAACATTTAGAGAAGCATTAACTATATTCAATAGTACATGGTTTTTCAGAGGCCGGCCAAATGAAATAAGTGTCTGGAAAAAAAACAACTCTGTTTTCAAATGAATCTCATTGGCAGCATTCAACACTCAAGTTAATTATTATTGGAGAAAACTTCATGGGGAACTGCTTTCTCTTATCAATCCCTTGCTCTCTATCTGTGGGAATAACTTACTCTAAGTAGAACTGCAAAGTGCTACAAACTGTTCCTGAAATCTGCTGTAACAGGCAGGAACTGATTATTATCATTGTGCCAACAAATGGAACAGAGTAGATTTCCTACATAAGGGTACGTCCAGTTCCACAGAATAGAAGAATATTAGAGATGGAGTTTCAAGTACCATCCCAAGATTTTGGAACAGAGGAAACTGAGGTCCAGCTGTGAAAAATAGTCTTCAGTTTTACAGAGGTAAATAGCAGAGAACGCATTATTGCTACCAGTAATATGGACTCCCCCTCTAATATTTCACTCATCACTAAGTCCAAACACTGACATTCACATGTCTAACGTAGTCAGTAAAAATCATATCATGTTAAGATTTGACTCACTAAGTAAATCCAAAGTTATTTCTTTATATCAACTAAATCATAGTTATTTCAATTTACTCAGTGGTTTTACAGATGAGTCTTTAAGCACCAGGTTTACCCTAAGATACCTCATAGGTGAGAATGCCATATAATTTGTTGTTCAAACTAGGTCAATTTTGAGAGTGAAATGGGGCACTACTGATAAATTCACCAGACCCACAGATGTAAACCAGAGCTATCCTGGGCAAATTAGGTTATACTCTCCCCTTATACATTGTCTTCCAGAGTAGGGAACTTTGTCCTTGAGCAAAGAGTTGACAGTGGCGGGATTGTCTGTTTCCCTACTCATACTCAAATAGAGGAGACCTGCTCTTCCAGCTTATAGAGCTACAATGCATAATTTCATTAGGAAAAAAAAAAGTTTTACATAACAATAACAACAAAATTGTTTTCAAACTGCTTTGAATCAAACACAATTATTTGGGTACCCAACATAGCCATGAAATTAACAGACATCCATTCATGAGTTTCTCATAAACCCGTTGATGAGTTTCTCATGGTGTATGAAAAAGTTAGCGATTTCTTCTATAAGCCCACTCAGCTCAGGGCTTTTTCTTACTTCAAGATAGACACTACCTCAGACCTATGCTTTTAGACTTATCTGGGATGAAAAGTAAGAGATCAGGACAGGGAAAAAAGCTCTCCACTCCCTCCTTAGTCACATTTAAACCACCATTACCAAAAATATCAAAATAAGAAAAGAATTGGGGCAGAAATGGGAAATGAAGTAAGAGTAACATCACAGGTTTCCAATCTTTAATTTGGATAAACAATTCTTTTTAAAATATGCCAAAAAGAAGGGGCTAAATTTTATGCCCAGAATGACTTCCTCAGATGTCTTAATGTCTTTGTGAATTCAGTTGTAGCCTTTTTTTTTCTGAAGGATGAAGAGAAGATATACTAGTAAATTTTATTTCTCATTTTCCTAGGTGAAGATCAAGATCATAGCGTAATACGCTTAAAGACAGAGGATGAGTCTATATTATTTTGATATTCTATTAAACATCAGTGCTTTTGGGGAGTGCATGAGTGTGTTCTGTGAACTTCTGTTAGCAAGTGTTTCCATCCTTGACACACTACTTCCTTGATATAGTGTATCTTTGATAAACACATGTTCTAAACTCCTCTGAACAATTCTTAGCTTTATACATTGGACCCAGCATACTCTCGGGTTGCATATGTCAGTGACTAGGTACATGAGATTAAATTGTTATATAACATTTCCCACCCATTTTTGCTATTCATGCTCATAATTCTAGTTCCTGGAGGTCATCAGAATATGTCAAAGTAGAGTGATTTATAAAACCAATATATTTCAATGTACACAACCTATATTTAAACCTATTTAAAGCCTCCAAATCTAACCTATCCATGCAATAAGCTTGGTTTTATTATTTATAAATTCCCTCAACTACTTATTCTGCCTTAGTCATCCATTAGATAATATAACCTAATGTTAACTTCCTGTGCCTAGAACTCTATGCTTATTGAGGTATAAAACAAGGAGGCATGATGCCTATTTTTTAGGAGTTAACAATCCAGTATGGAAACAGAATAAATTTAAGTAATATTGCCTTGCAATATACAAATAATTCACAAAATGTGAACAACAAACAATAATTATCTCAGAGTCATCAAGAAGATTAAATCGAGGGAGTCAGCAATAAATTGGGATGGCTTTATCTCTGAAGTTAAACCAAAGCTGAACTTCAAGGTTAGGAGTTCAGATGAAGAGAGGATAAGGGATGGCAGATACTGCCAGCTAATGACTCCATCCTTATCACCGCCTTCCTTCAAAAGAGAACACAAACCTTGCCATTTTCAACATTATTCCCAGAAAAATAAGCCATAGTTTCCAGTTTTCCATACTTCTGATGATAGGAGTAAGGCATGTGACATAAATCTATCTAAAGAGATGGAAATGGAAATTATACTGGATATTTCGGGGAAAGTTTTGTCTTTCCTGGTATAAATTCTATTTGGTTTTTTATGGCTCTCTTATTCTTGCCTGAAGTGCCTTTCTGAAGCTAGATGTGAATCAACCAATTTCCAATTAGGTGGAGACTACTTGGATAAAAGCTACATGCTGCAGATGGCAGAGAAAGAACTAGAAGCATCTACTCTCTTGATGATCTGTTCAAGCAACTTGTTTAACCGGTCTACTTCCAAGGTTGTAGCTGTAGAAGTAAAATAAGACCTCTCTTAGGTAAAGTCACAGTAATTGTGTTTCTGTTTCTTGTAGCCAGACACATTATTTCACTGATAACAGCGGAGTTAGAGTATTCCAAATGAGAATAGAAATGAGCTTTGGTATATGAAATAGAGAGAAAGGAATTGCTCAGAATGGAGCCAAGTATCCTTTTGAGGGACATGTGTCTGGAATAGGAAATTAGGACACCAATTTTGCTTAAAGAAAATATTGTAACTAGTACTTATCTGGTATTGCCATTCTCCATTTTCGTACATATTCTTGGGCCATGTTGGTATCTATGTGTTATTTCAGCTCTAATAACCTGCCCCATATAGATCCCAAAGGAGAAAAAAATGTATTTTAAAAATTGTTAATCTCCCTTTTTTAATCATGTTTGTCATAAAGTTTTAAATCTTCCTTCTCCTACCTCCTTTTCTTCTTGTTCATACTTTTAAATTAATTTTTAAAGTAATGCACAAAATATGTCTATTGTCAAGAGAAACAGACTAAAAGGGGAAAATCGTCATCATAGCCTCCCACCTTCCCCTGGAAGCATCGCTTCTCCATATAGCTAGGTGGGATTGTGAGTTAGCTTTGTGTGCTTCTGGATCTTTTTATTATACATATACAGTTACATGTCTCACATAAACAGATACCAATGCAAAAATTATTTCTGTGATACTTTTTGTATGTTTGCTTGTTTTAACATTGATAGGATCGATTTATTCATCTACATTTTTACATACATTTAATCTTTTTTTTTCTTTTTTTTTTTTTACAAATAGTTTATTGTCAAATTAGTTTCCACATAACACTCAGTGCTCATCCCCACAAGTGTCCTCCTCCATGCCCATCCCCCCTCCCCCCCACATCCATCAGTCCTCAGTTTTTGTCAGCATTCAAGAGTCTCTCATGGTTTGCCTCTCTCCCTTTCCCCCACCATTTCCGCCCTTCTTCTCCCCCTTGTTCCTCCGTCAAGTTCCTCCTAATCCTCCTATACGTGCAAACATACGATATTTGTCCTTCTCTGCCTGACTTATTTCACTCAGCATAACACCCTCAAGGTCCATCCATGTTGCTACACATGGCCAGATTTCATTGTTTCTCATTGCCATGTAGTATTCCATGGTATAGATAAACCACATCTTCTGGATCCATTCATCTGTTGATGGACACTTAGGCTCTTTCCATGTTTTAGCTATTGTGGAGAGTGCTGCTATGAACATTGGGGTACATGTGCTCCTATGCCTCAGCATTTCTGTATCCCTTGGGTAAATTCCTAGCAGTGCTATTGCTGGGTCATAGGGGAGTTCTATTGTTAGTTTCCTGAGGAACCTCCACACTGTTTTCCAGAGGGGCTTACATACATTTAATCTTAATTTACCTTGGATATCTCCATGTAAGATGCAGATCTTCTTCTCTCCTTAGTAACTGAATCATATTTCATAGTCTATTAGTCAGGACAGGGTTGGTTATGCTACATTAACAAACAATCTTAGTGACTTAAAATAGCAAAGCTGTATTTCTTAACCATGATACATTTTCCTCTCCACTTAGTGAGAGATCTGCTCCATAATGCCCTTGCTCTGGAACTTAAGCTAATATAGGAAACATCATCTGAAGTGTCTCATGTCACAGTGACATGGGAAGAGAACATAGCTAATCACACACTGTCTTTTGAAGTCTTCTGTTCAGAACTGATACATGTTACTACCACTTATATTTTCTTAGTCAAAGCAGGCCATGTGGCCATGCCTAACTTAAAGAGGGTGAAGAAATACCTTTCTGGACCATTGTGTCCAGAGAAAGACAAACTGAAAAGTTCCATTCCTTCTTTAACTTCCATAGCCTTTCCCTAGCTAGTATAATATGGTAAATTTTACATCCCCAGAAACTATCTTCAGTTCAGACCCAGTGTCCAGTAATCCTTGAAAACTCTGGGCGTTTCCCTTTCTTCAGTGCAGAGTTATCCCAGTCAATGGTCAAAGATCCCTTAGGGGAAACTAAGAAATATCTTTCTAGTCCTGGCAGCATTGTGGAATCATTTTCCTCAAGGAGATTATCCTGTCTCCTCATTTAAAGGTTTCTAGATCTGTGAACAAACTCAGGACTTAAGTTTATTATTGGAGTATCACTCCATCCGTGACCTAGGGAATTTGCTTACATAGAAAAAGTATGAACTTGAAGGGCTTCCAATCTATTTCGGTCCTGAAAACCGCACAATTAAGTAACCCCATGAAGAGGTCTTTGTGGTTAAGCCATTTTGAATTCTCCAGTCCTACTTTCCATTACAGAAGCCAGAATCTAAGTACTGCCCCCATTAGACTCTCTCATTTTCTGAGACTGGGAAGTCAGTAAGTCTGTTTCAGTTTTAACACTCTTACTAATAACCCTGGCTTTCAGAGGCCAGCTCCTGCAAAGCTATTTGGAAGTGATTGTGCCCTCCTCACCACTGTATTTTTCAATGTTGTGGTAGAAAGTGTGTTCTCTGGGTCTTTCAAAGGTACATGTTTAGGGGATGAATAAGCAACCACATGTAATTAATCTAGCCCAACACTCCACTGTGAGCGTGGGGTTCCTCTTCATATAGTATGAAAAGGAAGTTCTAGGATTGAAACATAAACATTATGAGTTTGGGTTTTAATAAACCAACCAAGCAAATGTATGAAAATCTTTCATTCCTTAGGATAAATTACTGAATCCAGAATCTCTGGCCAGTGCAGATATAGTGACACATTTGACTTGTATCGATAGAACAATTGATACAATACTAACAATCTCATTATTCTTGGTCTTAACATTTTTAGGATCAATCCTCACACATCTTTAGCAAGGTTATACCAATATAAATAAATCTTGTGATTCCATTTTGATGGTGCTTCCTTATGAGTCAGACTTTGTATCTATTTTAACAAAGAGAATTAGAGATATATCTAGCCATTAGAAGATCCAGGGATTTTAAATGTATGGGAAGTTACTGCACATGATACCCGTTTCCAAGCATTGGAATGGTGGTTACAAGAGTTTGTTGGGAAGCCAGGGGCATATCTAGTAGGTTCTGCTAGGAATTGAGTCAAGTTATCAGAGTGATAGCAATAAGATCTGATGGGTCTTGCAAAGAATTGACACAACGTTGCAAGGCAATTTTCTCAACTCTGGATAGTAAATGTCTTCAGGCAAGGTGGGAGGTAACGCCTTAAACAGGAAAGAAGGAGCTACTTTGCTGGTAAAATATGCAGCTGCATAGGATTTTGGCTTTCTCAGGACTCAAAGAAAGGCAGTAGAATCTATCAACATGTACCTAATTCCAATTCTCAGGATCCCACGCTTTCTTTATCATTGCTTTACTTTTGACTTAAGAGATATGATATAGCTTTGACTTCAACATATGCTGTAACTTAGCCATCAGTAAGACCAAATACTGACTGTGATGATCAGAAACATTAACCTTGAAGCTTTAAGAAATAGGAGATCCTTCTATATCAAAGAAGGAGCTCTCTGCCCTTCTGACCGTGTGTTAGCCTGATAATTTAAATCCCTACATTTATCACTTTGTCTGCAAACTTTCCAGGGCAGTCTGTTCCACAATCCTTATACTCCTATTTCCACTAAATTGTTCTATTCTAACAGCAACTTGGTGCGTAATGTCTTGACTCCTACAGACACTTGATTCCAGCACCTATATGCAATGATGAAAATTGATTCATCATTGCCCTCAACTGGCCACCAGGGTGACATTTCACATGGGGAAATAGACATCTCGATTTCACATCTAATCTGATTAAAGCACCTATTCCTGGTTTTCATTTCAGGGTTCTTTCTCCCAGAAAACAGCTTCCCATATGACATACGTGTCAGTTAAAAGCCATTCAATTCTTACAATTATTATGCTTTTGATGCAGTTTATTAGAGGTTTACACAACCTGTGGATGAGTTGGGGGATTGAATATTAGGAAATTTATTGCAAATAATATAAATTTGCAGCACAAAATGATGGTTCCAAAGGGTTTACTGGGAAATCATAGGAAAGGGTGTGTGTGTGTGTGTGTGTGTACATACACGTAAACTCTAGGAAGCCTACACTCCGTTACATATAGTGGGTTAAATTATACTCACGGGTTACATTAGATATGGCCAATTTTGACTTCACAAAAGATTTTCCATTGTATATTCTATCAATAATCATATGTTCCATTTTCCCATAATTTGACCAAAAATATATTAATCTTTTTAATATATGGCAAAATCATGGAAGTAAAGTGGTGTCCCAATGTGAAAACCCATTTTCCAACCATTTGAATAAATTGCTATTTTTTAACCAATAAAAATCTATGGTGCTAGTTCCATTTTTCTACCTATTTAGACACTTTTAGAATCCTTCATTTCAGCCTTTGCTGTGGATAACTTTCTCTTGGGTTTAGGATCTAATCTCAGACAGCATCTGAGAAAGCAGATAGAAAATGGAGAGAGACATATGCATTTTCGTTTTTGATGATTGATTTGGTGCCAACTCCATGAGTTGAACATCATCCACCATCACCGTTGCCAGTTACATACATAAAATATCAGGCAGGCAATGGATTTGAAAGGACCTGCCAAGTACAGTGTTGAAAACCCTAGAGATATTGATTTTACAGTTTCTCCAGTGATTCTACATCATGCCCCTTTACTTTCTGGCAGTCTTTATAACTTTTACACTGACATAAATTGCCATAAAATAAGCATCCAGTACACCCCTCCCCTTCCTCCTCTAGAAATGGTTAAGGACACTCCATTATTCTATTAACATGTTTGACCATTAATTCAGCTGATCTCCCTGGGAATGACGAGGTGACTTTAAACTTGGAGGGCAATTTGTACTGCCCAGCAGATTTATTATTATCCTCTCTAGTGGAAAGCACATGAATTCATCTAAACATTTATTTTCCTTAGTGTGCCACTATTTTTCTTTTTATGTTTTTTAAAGTAGATTTAGTGGCAGAATATTAGCAGCTGAGGATGCCGGAGTTGTTGTCTACTCAGCGAGGCAGGCAGTTCAGCTCTGAATGTGGCCTCAGACACTGAGATTTTTGCTTTGCTGTAGGAAGGGAAAGCCCAAAGGGAAATAGGGAGGGCAGTACAATGTTCCCTAATTGGTCAGAAATTAGCCAGTCTTTAGATGAACAAAAGGGCTCTAGGCCATAAAGACAGTTACACAGATAAGACAACTACTCAGCCTAAAATACTGCTGTATTAGTTTTCTATTTCTTCTATAATAAATTACCACAACCTTTGTGTCTTAAAACAATACAAATTTATTATCTTACAGTTCTGTGAGAGTTCCCACACAGATATCACTGGTTTAAAACCAAACAGTCAACAGAGCTGTGATCCATTCTGGAAGCTCTAGAGAAGACTCCAGTTCCTTGCCTTTTCCTTCATCTAGAGCCATCTGCGTTCCTTGGCTCGTGGCCTATTTCCTCCATCATCAATCTCAGAAATGGTGGCTTGAGTTCCTTTCACACCGCATTTCTTGATCTTTTCTGCTGCTTCTTCTTCCACTTTAAGGACACATGTGATTAGATTGAGCCTGTTTATTTAATCCAGGATAATCTTCTGATTTCAAGGTCAGCTGATTAGAAAACTTAATTGAATCAACAATCTTGGTTCTCTTTTTCCATGTAAAGTAACATGTTCACAGGTTCTGGGGATTAGAAGGTAGATATCTTTGAGTGCCATTATTGTGCCTACCATAGCTGGTAAAATAATATGGGTCTTTAATTATAATATATAAAGTGAGTACTTTACATTTAAAATGTTACATATGAGTTATCCTGGAGTTCACAAAATGAAAGGAAATAGAACAGCAATTTGAAAATTCTGAATTTAGATTTTTTTTTCCCCACTAGAAGTAGAAAAGTGGGGGGGTCCATTGATTTTTGTAAGGGTGTGTAAAAAATATTCAATGGGTTAAAAATAGTCTTTTTAGTAAATGGTACAGGAACAACTGGACATCCATATGCAAAATAAATTTAACCCCTTCCTTAGACACCCTACACACATATAAAATGGATCATAAACTTAAATGTGTGAACTAAAAATACAAAGGTATTAGGAGAAAACATTGGAGGAAATCTTCAAGAATTAGGTATGGCTTCTAACCTTACCTTCTTACCTTCTTTGTATCTAACATGATACCAAAAGCCCAAGCAACAACAACAACAAAAGTAAATAAATTGTGCTATATCAAATTAGAATCATTTGTGCTACAAACAAAACCATCAATAAAGTGAACTCATAGCATTGGAGAAAATATTTTCAAAACATATTTAGTAAGGGACTTATATCAAGAATATACTTTAAAAAATCTCTTATAACTCAGTAACAAAAAGATTAAATATCCAATAGAAAAATGGGCCAAAGATCTGAATAGACATCTTCCCAGAGAAGATATACAAAGACACAATAAACAATAAATGAAAATATGTTCAGCCTCATTAGTCATTAGGAAATTGCAAATTAAAACAACAATGAGATATGACTTCACACTCACTAAGATGACTATAATTTTTAAATATAGGCAATAGTCAGTGTTGGTAAAAAGGCAGAGATACTAGAACTATCATATATGGCTAATGGGATTTAAAATAGTGTATCCATTTTAGAAAAGAGTTTAACAGTTCCTCAAAATATTAAACATAGGATTACCATATGACCAAGAAAATCCACTCTTGTTTATATTGGCAAGGCAAGTGAAAATATATGTCCACACAAAAACTTGTACAGAGATGCTTATAACAGCCTTATTCATAATAGCCCCAAATCAGAAACAACTAAATGTTCATGAAATGATAAATGGAAAAATAAAATATGGTATAGACATACAATGGAACAATATTTTCCAACAAAACAGGATGAAATGCTGATGCATATTACAACATAGATTAACTTTGAAAACACTATGCTAAGCAAAGTCCATCACAAGAACAATATGATTTCATTTACATGAAATGTATTATTCTATGGTTTATACAAAAAGTCCACAATGGGAAAGAATGTAGATTCAGGGTAGCTAGAGTAGATAAAACAGAGATGAGAGGAATGGGAAGTCAGTACTAATGAGTATAGAATTTGTTTTTGGGGTAATGAAAATTTAATGAATTAGATTGTATAAATGGTTGTATAACTCTATGAATGTACTAAAAACCCTTGAAGTGGGTGATTTATATGGTGTTTGAACAGTTTGTTCAAAACTGTTAAAAAGAAAGAAAAGGTAGTGGCAAAGCTGATGTGTGATTGTAGCATATTGGTGTCTGAGGTGTCACCATAGTTGTGTTCCGATGACCAGTTAAAGTTGATTCTTGGGGCACCTGGGTGGCTCAGTCAGTTAAGTGCCCGACTTCAGCTCAGGTCATGATATTGTGGCTTGAGAGTCCAAGTCCCATATAGGGCTCTGTGCTGACAGCTCAGAGCCTGGAGCCTGCTTTGGATTCTGTGTCTCCCTCTCTCTCTGCTCCTCCCCAGTTCATGCTCTGCCTCTCTCGCTCAAAATTAAATAAACATTTTTAAAAACTGTTTAAAAAGGTGATTTTTGGAAGTCAAACAATGCTTAGAAATTGCTTTGAAATATGTTAGCAGTTACTATTAGTGTTAATGCTTATTAAAAATTACTGTCTCATGGATATGATTGCTGTTAGAAGAAGCTGACTCTAACATCATTTTGAGACACCAGGCTGCCTGTGGCTGGCCATGAACAACAGCAGGACTGATCACTTTTTTAAAAAATTGGTATGTGAGTTTTTTCATATTTAAAATGAGCATAACATCTTTTTTTATTGTTGTAGACTGAGAGATACTGCATGTGAGTGCTTTGCACAGTGCTTAGTATCTCATGGTTGCTCAATAACGCAGAAGACACATAAAGTGGAGACTAGGCCCTGAATTTCCCCCATATAATTTTTAAAATATTTTTCTTACCTATGAACAGTAGTCATTGTTTACTCAAATAACTAAATCCAAATTATAAAACAAAAAGAATAGAAATGAAACAAAAAACTCCTGACTGACAACTCACTGCAAAATGTTACTGGGAGAAAAATATTTACAATTTTGAGTTTAGATGAATCACTTTAGAGGGGGATGGAATGTGCTCCTTTTTGTTTTAATGCTTTATTACTTAAATGGTATCTGGTACTTAGATCCAAAATACTATCACTAACCTGACCAAGAAGATGAATAAAATCTCTGAAATTATATGAGTGATTTTGTTTATTTTTTTAATGTTTATTTATTTTCAAGAGAGAGACTGAGCCCAGACAGGGGAGAGGTGGAGAGGGAGACACAGAATCCAAAGGAAGCTCCAGGCTCTGAGCTGTCAGCACAGAACCCAACCCTGGGCTTGAACCCATGGACAGAGCCCAATGTGGGGCTTGAACTCATGAATGGTGAGATCATGACCTGAGCTGAAGTCAGATGCTTAATCAACTGAGCCACACAGGTGCTCCAGAGTGATTTTGAAAGAAACGGTAAAAGGGCTTCAGATGATTCAGCGCCTGTTCTGACTCTACCGGAAACTGACCTTGGTAGAGAAAAGTGTTCCTCTGGAGACTCCAGATACCAGTGCAATGGAGACAGAAAACAAAGGAGTTTTGCATGCTTGAACAAAATCATACAACATTTAATTAAAGGCAGACAGGGTTGGGGAAACCCCTGGCAAAACCAGATCCCTCCTCTTAGATAAAGGAAATGGTGTTACTAAGGGAATTATCAAGCCGGCCCAAAACACTTGCATAGCATCTGACACTACAGTTATTATATTTAGGAATAAGGCAACTATGAGTATTACCTCAGGAAAAAGCCTTTCCCATAGCAGTGTCCACTGAGAATGGGTGTAGAGCATGGAGGAATGAGGCTGCAGAGAAGACCTCAGCATAAGAAAACACACCAACTGTATAGAGCACGTGGGAATACTGAGACACTGAACACTGAGAACCAACCCTAGTTCTCATCTGGTCTCTGCCATTATCTAGTTATGTTACCATAGGTAACCTCAGTTTCCCTGTTTGCAAAATACATTTATGGATGAAGATAATTTATGAAATTCCTTGATATTTTAGAATTCCATGAAGTCAACTAGAAAATCAATATGCATCTCATCCATCTGGCTGAATTTATTATTATATTTTTGTATGACTTTGAATAAAGAAGGGCTGGAATTATTTTCAAACCAATGAATAAAACACAAGGAAAATAGCAAAACCCAAAGGTCTTTCTTGAAGATGAGAACTATTCACCAAAAAACCCCAAAGTTTTACACATTTTTAAAAAGGGGGGAGGAAAATCATGTTCTGAGCAACTCTTCTCAACCAACATATAACTCAGTAAGGGATTGTTATCTAATCTGAGCAATTTTAAGTTTTTAAAAAATGTTTGTTTATTTAGAGAGAGAGAGGGAGAGAGAGAGAGAGAGAGCACACTTGCACAAATGGGAGGAGCAGAGGGAGAGAAGAAGAGAGAGAGAATCAGAAGCAGGCTTCACACTGCCAGCTCAAATCCTGACATGGGGCTTGAACCCATAAACCATGAGACCATGACCTGAGCTGAAACCAAGAGTTGGATGCTTAACCAACTGAGCCACCCAGATGCTCCCAACTTTTAAAGCAAATATATTTCCTCATGTCCTGGTTTCCATGGTAACTGGTTCTCATTACATACCCACAACTAAATGTGAAATTTTTGTTTTTATTCAAATTTGTAAGAATTTGTACAATATCCTGTGATTTGGGATATTTAACGTTTTCCCCCCTAGTGTTTAAGCTATTTAAGAGTGAGAACTACCCCCTGAATATAAGAAGTGCTATAACATTACCAGATATAATGGAACTTCATGATTGGGATCAGGAGGTGAAGGATTGGGGCACGTGTTCAACAATAGTGTCAAGAGAAAACATGAATGTATTTGAGAAAGAAAGTTGTATGAATTGTGTGTGTGTGTGTGTGTGTGTGTGTGTGTGTGTGTTCCTAGGTCTTAGGAGAGATTAAATCTTAGTACCAAAAAAATAGGTTCATTCTCTATCCAACTCTTCATTCATTTTTCAGTTACACCTCAGACATTGAAGAAACATCTATCTTGTAGAAAGGATTGTCACGTTCATCATTGTTTCTCAGCTGTAGTGTCTTGGACAAAGGAAAGAATAAGTGTCCTGTTGGCATGAACCAGGGTTTTTCCACAGTGGTAACGTAAGATCTGCTTATAGAAGGTCCAGCAGGAGTTCATAATGTGGACGGGAGGCGGCAAAAGCATTGTAGGCAGAGGCAATCACAGAGGAAATGGTATTAAGCATAAATGATTGTAGACATCTGGGAACTGCCAACAGAATGGTCTGACTTGAGTTAGATGGGATAGGGCGGCAGGTAGATGGAGAGTTCTGTTAGGACGTGGTGTGACAGTACACACTTGTGCTGTACTAGATGTTGTATCATCTTCTAGGGTTTCATTTTTCACTGGCTGAAGCAGGTCTTCTCTGCTACTAGCCAGACTGTCCCCATGCGGTGTGGAGCAAAGCTGAGCATGACGATCCGTGTATGCACTTGGCATTTTTTTTTCACAAGGACGTTCAGTACCAGTGAGGCTTCCTTTCTCACATACCTTCCTGTCAGAAGCCCCTCCCACAGCGCTGCCTGTATTGGAGTATCTGAGCACTGGCCCACTGAAGCCAGCCCATCTTCAGGCCTAGTTAGTTTCAGCAGTTGACAGGAATTGAAATGCTAATAATCTTTTTTTCTCCCTGAGTTCTTATAAAGAGACAAATGAGTCACACAGCTGCAAATCATCTGATGGCAGGAAGAATCTCTGACAGCTTCATTTGAAGTTCCAAAGTTCCTGTTTTATGGCTTGTTTAATGTTTGGTAAAAGATAGGCTGCTTAAATTAGAGAAACCTTGTGGTAGAATATATAGTCTCATGGTGAGTGACAAGTTTTTCCCCCCCAAAAAAATCTAAAAGAGAAGAAAATACACAATTTTGCAAGCTGGTGGAAAACAAAATAGTCTTTTCTTTTCCATGGCTTCTTTTTTGTTTAACTGTTTGCATAATATGCAGTACTGTACAACACAAATAGTGTTTCTCGGCTTGTTCCATCAGTTCCAGGCTGCCTCCAGCCCTACTCAAAACTGTCTTCTGGATATGTAAAGCAACCCACAGCCAAGACTGGGCAAATATTCATATATTTGAGGAAAATAGAAAGTAAACCAGACAGTCCTCAAATTTACTCTGAGAGAGGAATAATTGTGAAGGACTGTCCTAAGTGATTCCTGAATGGTAAGTTAACGTGTGTTGGATGAGGCACACAGTGGGTGGTGAGGCTCGTAATCTAAAGATTGTATCACTATGTCTCCTAAACTCATTGCTTTTCTTTAATTGTCTTCTCACTTTCCTGGTTAGAACTCCAAGTGTACCACTGAAGATTCATGAGTCTATGGACAGGTCCACTACTCACTCTTGAGTCTCTTTCTTTGTTTTGAGAATCACAAGAATGCTTCCTAGTTCTTGGACATAGGACTACAACTTGTAGTAGGGAAAATCTGTGATTTTACACATGAGGAAATTGACTTTTAAAGAGATTATGTGACACAGTCCTAGAATAGTGGTTCTCATTTGGAGGGAAGTTTACCCCCAAGGGGACATTTGGCAAGGTCTGGAGACATTTTTGGTTGTCTCAAGTAGGTAGTGGGAAGAGGGGCTGGTTTGGCATCTAGTGGGTAGAGGTCAAGGGTGCTATTAAATATCCTACAATGCAGGGGAAGGGCAACAAAGCACCAACCAGCCCAAAATGTCAATAGGTCTGAAATTAAGAAGCTCTGACCTAGAACCACAGAATCCAGGTTTAGAAACTAAGACCACTCCATTTGAATCTGAAGCCAATCATTGTCCTCATTTGCTTTTCTCTTTTTTCAAATTTTTTAATGTTTTATTTATTTCTGAGATGGAGAGAGAGACAGCATGAGCGGGGAGGGTCAGAGAGAGAGGGAGATACAGAATCTGAAGCAGGCTTCAGTCTCTGAGCTGGCAGTCAGCACAGAGCCCAATGCAGGGCTCGAACTCACGAACCATGAGATCATGACCTTAGCCGAAGTCCGACGCTTAACCGACTGAGCCACCCGGGCACCCCCCTCATTTACTTTTCAATAGTAACAGTTTAATTCCTCAGGAACCTCCTAGAGAGTGAAATGCACCATGAAAGACAAATGTAGGGAGATATTAGTTGTCTGACATGTACCTGGGAGCACATTTTAATTTGTCCGGGTAAGTGATAGAGAGCTTCACCTATGTGCAATGGCAGGTTTGTAATTAGCAATTTATCTTATCCTTTGATTATAAAAGATAATTTTTATGTTTGCTACAGAATCCATGCCTGTCTTAGATGGCTGCTTTCGAATCACTCCACATCCCTCTGTCTTTCTGTCTATACCTATCCCCATCATTTTATCTCGATTGATACTTGTCAGCCTGCATTCTCTAATGTAATTTTCCAGAAATCTGCAGATGAGTTGAATCTAAGCAGGACACCCATAAGACAAAAGCGCTGAAAGAAGTAGCCTTATCACCCAAAGGTCTCATTTGATATTGGCCGAATCCTAAAATCTGGATTCCAGACTCAGTAATGGAAATGGGCTCCAAACAAGCAGAACTGTCAGGGAAAAGTGTCTGCGTTATATTTGTTATCTGGGGTTTGTAATTGCTGAAGAAGTTAATGGAATTGTCAGACCATTGATAAAAGTGGATCCTGAAGAACAAGAGGCAGATTTAATGAACAGCTCACCTCTGTCCTCACCGTGCAATATGCTTGCCATCGCAGTCCTGACACCCCTTTGTTCCAACCTTTTCTAACATGTCTGACTTCCCAAAGAGAAAGTGGTCAGTTTTCCCTATAATTGCTTTCAAACTCCTGTCTCTGATAAGTGCCTTCATTTAGCTTGTACTACAAATCGCCCCTTTAAGGCTCATTCTAAATATGCTTCTTGGAGTATGTACAGTGATTAGATTGAATGTGCTGCTTTTGGTGAGGTCTAACAAAACACACAGCATTTTTTAAAAATAATAATGGAGCTGAATAATCTTTAATATAGGTTTTTATTAAAATAACTCCTATCTCTCTCTAGGTCAATATGCTGTAGTACCTTCCCATTAAGGAGATATTATGTCCTTTTATTACATTCTGCGAGACTCATTATTCTGCATTTATCTGCATTGAATTTTCTATCTATTAGCCCAGGTATTTAGGTGAGCTAATTCTTTTCCTACCTGAGGATTGTTTTTCAGGCATGGCCTTTCCTCCCAATTCAGCATCATCTGCAAACCAGAACTCTGTAGTGTAAGTAATGTGCTTGGAGTCAGTTATTTAAGATCCATAATAGCAAGCTATCCAATATCATTTTAGGACCAAGGTAGCTCTGCTATGAGTAACTGAGCTGTGATTATATCCTTTATCTCCTATTTCATAACATAAGAAGGCTTGATTGCAATAAAAGCAAGAAAAAAAAACACCTTGATTAAAACAAACCTCATTTTAAGTAGAAGTGTCTTCTACTTAATTTCTTTGTAATGCTATATCCTCCAGGATGAATCTGCAGAACACCCCTCACATCCTGGCAGGTAACTATTCACTTTAAAACCCTGGGTCACCAAGATAGACATCACTTAGACCTGGAAAATTGGTGCAATTAATTCCAGGCCTCTATTTCAGAAGTCCCTGAACTGGTAACTGTGGGTCAGTGACTCAAGGAGGGAGGTGGGGAGAAAAATGGAACAGAGCTCAGCTACTTATCTGCAAGGATTTCCTAAGTTAAAAAAGGGAGATGTGTCTGCTTGTCCACAATGTAGGGAGAAACCAATGATTTGTGAAATATTTTCACCTTCAAGCCTGCTTTTGATATCAGATGATTTTCTCCGAATAAAATGGTAGAAACAGCATGGGTCTTTCTGAGTGAATCCTTCCTGCTCTGAAAACTATCTGTGACCCACACACTTCTGACTGAGAAGACCGGTATTTACGGGATCTTGGAACTTTGTACAATTTTAGAGTGAGAAGACTTAGCAAACGTAAGAATAAATCAATGCAAACTGTCCATGTAAATATGGAGTATGGTTGTTGCTCCAAAACATAAAGATAATGATTGTATTCTACTTTATTAGAGGACTGAATTGTCTACTGCAAAGTGCCATACATTTAAGGGCTTAAAACAATGCAAATTTATTATTTTGCAGTCCTATAGGTCAAAAATCTTGTATACGTCCCACCAGGTTAAAAGTGAGTCAATGGCGGTACTCTGTTCCTTTTTTAAGGCTCTAGGGGCAAATCCATTTCCCCATCATTCAGGTTGTTGGTAGGATTCAGTCACTTGCAATTATAGGACTGAGTTTTCTCATCTTTGCTAGATGCCAGGTTGGCAGTGTTCCTAGCTTGTAGACACCTCCACATTCCATGCTTGCAGCTTCCATCCACGTTCAGTACCAACAGTGGTGTGTCAAGTCCCTCCAACACTTGGAATCTCTCCTGCCTCTTCCTCCATCACATCTCTCTGACTTCAGTGGGGAAATCTGTCTAATTTTAAGAACTCGTGTGATCAGATTGAATATCCTGGATAATCCAGGATATTCCTTCTGTCAAAATCTGTAACCCTTAATTATGTCTGCGAAGTCTGTTTTTCCATGTAATATAATGTGTTCCCGGACTCCAAGAACTGGAGTCAGCCTTCCATAAGATTTATGTTTATTTGATTAGGACAGAGTTTACAGTGTGAAGAGTTTTAATCTTATCATTGTTTCATGAGTTAGTCTTGCTGATTAGTCCATTTTTCTGACCTCAGCATGCTGGATCTCTAATTATAGCCACAAATAGCTCTATGGGTTCCTACTCTCTGGATACCAAATGTTTGTTGCTGTTTTAGTAACATTATCCTTGTATATACAGGATAATGTACCTTGCTCATCAATTACTTTGTACACATTCATTGATTTCCTACTTTATATCATAGGCACCATTATCAGCATCACTGCTAAACCTTCTATCTTGAGTCATCTTGATCAAGTCACTTCTAATTTACTGTTGTGTTTTATATCTGGGATATACACGTTTTTAACTTCGTAGCCCTGGGACAGAGAAAGAGACTCAGTTCCAGTGGTTTGCATATATATTATGGATGGATGGGATGAGTCTAGGAGTCAGGAATTCTAATCTTCCTAGGAATGTTTGGGAAAGTTCTGAATTAGAGTAATCCCCCTTCCTCATCAATTCACCTATCCAAGTCCTGAAAATAAACAGTGATTAGGGATGATGAAGTATTTCTCCAGATTCTCCATGTCATGGAGTGTAAGATTATCCCAAGGCCATTTGCAGGTTTCTGTAATACTTGAATATGACTATCGTGATTCTGCTAAGTTCATTTTTATTTTTTTAATTTTTATTATTTTTATTTTTTATATATATTTTTTCTTCTCAAGTTAGTTAACATACAGTGTAGTCTTGGCTTAAGGAGTAGAATCCAGTGATTCATCAGCTACATATAAACCCAGTGCTCATCCCAACAAGTGCCCTTCTCAATGCCCATCACCCATTTTCCCCACCCCTATCAATCCTCAGCTCTCTGTGTCTAAGAGCCTCTTATGGTTTTAAGCTAAGTCCATTTTTATATATGTTTTTAATTTTTTAATGTTTTATTTATTTCTGAGAGAGAAGAGACAGCATGAGCAGGGGAGGGTCAGAGAGAAAGGGAGACACAGAATCCGAAACAAGCTCCAGGCTCTGAGCTAGCTGTCAGCACAGAGCCTGACGTAGGGCTCGAACCCACGAACTGTGAGATCATGACCTGAGCCGAAGTCAGATGCTTAACCAACTGAGCCACCCAGGCGCCCCAAGCTAAGTCCATTTTTAAAGAACAGTTTCCAATTTCCTCTCTGAGTTGTTGCTGGAGAAACTAGAGCTTTTCCTTCTTATTTGGATGTTCTGGGTGTGAGTCATGTGGTAGGCAGACTAATGGCCCATCTCCCAAATATCCATATACATCCTAACCCTATATCCTGTCAATATGTCATATTACATGGCAAAAGGAAATTAACATTGTAGACAGAATTACTAATCAGTTGAATTTTAGATTGGGCAATTATTCTGGATTACCCAGGTGAATCCTCAAATGAAAGAGGGAGATAGAGGCTTCAGTATCAAAGCAATGAGATGTGAGAAAGATTCAAGTAAGCCATTTCTGGCTTTGAAATGGAAGATGTTTACTAGCCTCAGAATGCAGGTGGCCTCTAAAAGGTGAAAAGAGGAAAGGAAATGGATTCTACCCAAGGGCCTTGAAAAGGAACACAGCTCTGGCAACATTTTGATTTTAGCCCAGTGAGACTCAAGTCAAACTCCTGATCGTCACAACTGTAAGTGTCAAATGCCCTCAGGCACACCCTCAGCTTTTTATACTTCAGACCCCAAACAAGAGGGTTCAAGATCCTTCTACTGCAGCAGGAAGTGGGATGTATGCAACTACATCTCCTTTGTCAGCTGGGGATGGATATTCCGGCTCTGGGAAACCCACAGATTTCAAGGGGCTATGTCTTGTATCCTCTTTCTTTCTTGCTGTAAGTAAACTCAGTACCATGTGAGCCTAGTTTGCGTGTTGTGTCTTCTCAGTGACCTTCCCTGAATGGCACACAACTGCCTTTTAACCTTGTCTGTACAGCTTGGCCACCCCATGAGCAGTGAAACAGAAAGTTTAATTAATAATACAAGATATGGATACATTTACTGTTACATGATTCTGTGTGCCTCAGTTTCCTCATGGATAAAGTTGAGAGGACCAGATTATTTGCTCTCTGGAATTCTAGTGAGCTAATTGAGTCTACAGTTCTATGACAATGCAGGCTTGCTAAAATACAGTTCATTTCTCTTCCCCACACACAATTTATTGCATCTTTTATATAATACTATTTCTAACACAGTATTCTTAAACTTCTGTGTTAGAGTACTGTGTTCATTTTAGTGATGGGTTTAACATCAGTTAAAATATGTCAAGTCCTAAAGTAGTTCTTAAATCTTCCACGCAGAGGTAAATACCCATAGCTGAAATGAACTCCATCTTCTTCCCCCCTGCATTGTTTGCAATTAGGTTACATACAGCCTAGAGGATGGGCTATGAACTCTGAAGTCAGGCTGCCTTCACTGGAGTCCTTTGTCTATAACTCACCAGAAAAGATTTAATATAATTGACTACATATTTTCCAGTTGTAGGGCTGGTGTATGAACTAAATAAAGTAAAGCAAGTAAAGTATTTGAAAGAATTCCTGGCACATCATAAGTATGCAATCAGCTTCTAAAATGTTGTGGCCTTTCTGGTTAGTGTTTTTTGTTTGTCTTGTGTTTGTTTTTAGTGACACATTTAGTATTTTCTCATTATCACTCTTTCTCTATAGAGAGGTCTTTTAGGTGGATTGAATCATTATAAAGTAGCTAATTAATACATAGAAATAAAACCACAGGCACATCTTTTTTTTTTCCTGTTAATCATGTTAAACTACTGAGGGTATTATATAAACTAAAAACCAAAACAAATTTCCACAGTTTATGGCGGCATACTGAATTCTCAGCAGCAATAAGCTTACGTATCTATTGGCTTCTCAACTCTGCAGTTTTCAAACAGAACACAAAAAAAAATACTTAATAATAGTAATAATAAATACTTGATAATAATAAAGAATAGCTATAATTGTAATCCTCAATTGGCCTGAGATTTCTGTGAAGAAGCATTTCTACATTCTTCACCTTCTGGGGGCATCCATGTCTCAAGAATGAGACTATTATTCTTCTCTCAGGACACTAACATTACGACCAAGTGAGACTACTGGTGGGTCTTTATTCCATGCCTGGGAAGCAATGGAAAGAAAACAGAATGAAAATGCCTACAATTTCACTTAAGCCTCCCAGCAACCCTATAATAAGCATCTAATTTGCCCTATTTTATAAATGAGTAGTCCAAGACCCAAGCAAGATTAAATTGCATGTTGAGGTTGCTCAACTAGAAGCGGGGAAAACTGGGGTTGAGATTCAAGGATCACCCTAACAGACACCTAGGCTCTCTGGTATAGGGTGATGTTATAGAGATGAATGTGGGTGACTCAATTTTTTCCAGGCCATGTTCCTTATATTAGAATACTGTGTAGAATTTCAAGCTAGCATATTACTATATGTAGTATTTTTATCAGAGCACTCAAATAATCTATTTCCTCTCCTATAAAATAGGAATGCTTTTCTATTAAATTAACAGAGGGTTAGCAACAGATAAATATCATGTGAAAGTCACATGTAATATGTGAAAGCCATGTGTATGTTTTTTAAGACTTTGGCTTATGTAGTTCATCTAGGATCCTTAAATTTATAAAGATCCTTGTGGCTTCTTAACTTCCTTATTAAGTATGGATTCATTCTCCTACTTTAATAGCAGTGTCTGAGACAACTGTTTTTATAGAGTTTGTGGCTTCCTAAGAAGATACCACTTTGTTGGTGACTGAAACACCTCTAAATTAATTACAGCCTGAATGTATTGACCAGAAAAATCAATAGATGCCCCACGAATTAGACTTTAGATACTACTGGTGTGATGTGTGCAATGTAAGGTTGCCTTTTGCTAAGCATTGCCATGGTTTGCTCTGAATTTCTTCTACCTAAGGAGCATATGCCTTAAATCCCTGGCTGTCATTAAGCAACAGCAGCAAACAGCTAATCCCAGTCACTCAATGTCATTGTCTTTATGTCAGCATGAAGGAATGGGACATCTATTTGGTCCATACCACTCAGCACCTATGAAGACCTGCTTTGGAGATATCAGTCCTTCCACAGCTGAAACTCATTTCTTTGGGGACATTCAGTTTATTGTAAAGACTTTACCACCATACCTCACTGTTGTCAATATGGTTTGATAGCTGAGAAAATGTCATGCGTAGCTCTGCTTTTTCAGGAAGGATGCTCCCCTTTCTTATCCTCTGGGTCTTAGGAGGATGGGAGAGGGCACTTAAATTTCCTTGTGTTTTGCTGTTCACATCGTGATTCTGTGTCTCTGTAAAAAGCTCACCCATTTTGAAGATGAAGAACTTGTTTCCCTATCTTCCACTGAAACCATATTGTTAGCCTTTACAAAGATTAACACAGCTCCATGGGGGTTAGATGGTTTCAATCTCTTCTGTGTCATAGACAAATGACCACTCTCACACCTAAGGAGCTACAAAAGGCAAAAACCTGCTTACTAGACATAAAAACAGCCATTCATTTCCTACTGACACTGAAATTAGAGTTGTCTTTGCTCACTAACTTTATGTGAGGTTCTCTTTGTACTTCCTCATGCTTTGTACTTTTTTCCTACTCTTATATACTGTATAGTCTCTCTGTTTTTAGAGAATTGTGAAACTGTAAAATTTGCAGAAGTTGGGACAATCCTTATTTCACTCCTCAAAAAAAATTTTTGAAGAGTGCCCAACCCCCCAGTAGCCATATCCATCTTCAATAATTTCTGGGGGGGTGGGGGGAGCCACAACCCAATGTTATTTGGCATTGTGAAGGTAAAGTAAATTGGAGACATAAAGATTGTCTACAATCTACTTGGCTTTGTGATATCTACTTATAATATGTCTTCATGACATAACTAGATGAACTGCAGCAAAAAAAATTTTTTTAAAAGCAATACAATGCAGAATAACCTTAGTTACCTGTATCTGGCCTTGAAGATTGAAAGTAAGATGGTGAGCAGGGAAAAAAAGAGTGAGAGAAAGAAATAAAATAATTTGCAGATGGTTCTTCTCTAAAAGCAAAATGAGTCAAATCTCTTTCTAGGGTCTTAAATAATTTAAATTCTATCAAACACATATATCCCCCTGTAACAGGCTCACACAATTTCCACAACACTGTACGTTGTTACTTTCTTTGGCTTTTCCTTTTCTGCACTCCCTGAGGATGTTCTCCAATGATTATTTCTTTCTGTCTTTATTTTGTTTCTTTTTTTTTTCCAACCCCCTCCTGTTCCCTGAGGAAGTTTGCAGCCATAATGCTGAAGCGCTGCTAAATGCAATAAGGCAAAAATCATCACGGCTTGATGGTACCAGAGTGCCAGCGCTTTGGATAAAGAATTATCCTACTAACACAGCATGAACCAGCCAAAAGGAAAAAGAAGAAAACAATCCACAAACTCATGGTGTATTTATTTTTTATGATCTTAAGAACCTTTATTTAAAAAAGATAAAATGGGAATCATTGGATGAGTATATTTGAAGGCGGGAATCTCACAGGCAATTTGGACCAGACGTAGTTTTGTGAGCTGGTCCTTGCCATGGTGTTATTGAGCTGGGAGGCGAATATACATTGTCCACCAACTTCAACCTGAAATAAAAGGTGTCCTCTTTGGTTTGTTCTTCATAACAAAAGCTATGGTTTTTAAAGTAAGTTTTCTCTAACTAAAAGTCTAAAAAAAAAAACGAGTTGAATGAGTTTGGGGTTTAAAGTATAAAGGAGATGGGGTGCCTCTAGGGTTCAGTCAGTTAAGCGTCTGACGTCAGCTCAGGTCATGATCTCACCATTGGTGAGTTCCAGCCCTGTGTTGGGCCCTGTGCAGACAACTCAGACCCCAGAGCCCACCACAGTTTCTGTGTCTCCTTCTCTTTTACCCACTCCTGCTCACAATCTTTCTCTCTCTCTCTCTCTCTCTCAAATAAACATGAAAAAATAAATAAAATTTTAAAAATAAAGTATAAAGGAGAAACATGTTTTTTCTTGAAATCTCAATGTAGGTTATAATAGATTTTAAATATATATGTGTGCATGTGTGTGTATAAAACCTGTGCTTTCTGTTAGTAAACTTTACCCAGTAGCTGGGAACTTTCCTTGTTCCTCTATTTATAGGACTCTTATCTTCCCCCAGAACACAAGCATTCACACTTGGACTTTGATTAGGTTCTCTCTTTTTCTCTTTCTCTGTCTCTCTCTGCTCAAACCCAGGTGTATGATTTTGTCATCATGGACTTAGGCATTTGCTATGATGACATGTATTAGTATCACAAGGTGATCCAGTTTAATTTAGCTCAGGCATGATTAAGATTTTTCTTAATGTCATTGTAATGTAAGTTATCCTGTCACCAAATCCAAGTATTGCTTGTTCAGGTTTTAGGTTGCTAACAAATCTTTTGTATTTGTTGTATGTTTGTGTATACAGATGAAGATTTGTTGATTTATTCAAAACTTATCTTCATTCTGCTTTTCCTATTGAATACATTTCTTAACTTTATTTAGATAGTCAGCAACCAGAATAATGTCTATTGTGGTAGACTGAGATCACGATCATTGTTAGTTTCCATATTTTTGCAGCAAGATTTCACATTGCAAACCCAATTCCTGATGCTGAGTGCTGCATTTCACAACAAATTTACAGAGACTTCTGCACATATAAAAGGCCCTTTTCAATTATTTTACTTCTGAATATTTTGTTTAGCTACTAATAGGATTTTAATGATGATATAACTAACTGTGATAACCAACAAGGCCTATAAGGCAGCCCTGTTAGGAAATTCACTTTTTTGTTTTATTGCACTGCTATCTGGATGGGCTTTTTTGGTATTTCTGGTATTTACTGTCTTTTCTTCTTTTAAAATCCCAGTTAAGAATGTTGCTGTTTGGAAAATGGAATCGCTAAAGAAAAATTAGTAAATTACACAAAATTTTCTTAAGAGATTAAAAAAATTTAGTGTTCTGTAATCCTAGAATTCTTGAAGATAAGCAGAGGCTTTGGAAGGTTGTTATTTTGTGTGTTGTTTTCCCATGACAATGTCACAAGTTAATGGGCAGAAAAGACTAGAAACCAAGCTTTAAGTTAGTGGGCTTGCCTTTCAACATTCATTTTGTAAGTGACAAATTCCCAAGCAATGCTTTTGTGGACCATTTTCTATCAATAGTTTTGTGACCCATCAGGTGGCATAGGAATGGCATCGCTACAGCTCTATTTGTTCCTTTTAACATACATTGTCATGGTCTTTGTCCCATGGGTGACACATTATTCACTGCTCTAAGATTATGTGAGTTGGGAGGAAAGGGACATTTTAGAATGAAAGTTTGTAAGATATAGCTGTGTGTGTGTGTGTGTGTGTGTGTGTCTGTGTCTGTGTGTGTGTTCAGATATGTTTAAATCAACATTCCAGCAAAGGTACTTACTAGTTATGTCACCTGGAATATATAATTTTTATTTTATTAAATTAAGTTTATTTTTTTGGTTTGTTAAATGGGCATATTTGCTAATTGCTATGGCAAAAGCTACCCAAACTCAGTCACTTAAAAAAATTATTGCTCACTTATATTATTTCTGGTATGTGTTCCTGCTGAGGTGACTTTTTTTGGAACCACTCTCCTCCAAGAATCTATGTAGGACTGAAATTCCAACATCTCATGAAAGCATTGATTACATCCCTGCATTTTGTTCATTTGTACAGCAGGTGAAGGTAAAAAGAGAGCCTGGAGTATAATGAGAGGCACTTTCTAAAGGCCAGTCCTCTCAGTAGCATACATAAAACCCACCTATGTTTCTTTAGGTAAAATTCAACCCAGTGTCAGGGGGGTGGCCCTGCCCAAATATAAGACCAGCTGAAATATTAGGTCAGGTTGTGTATCCAGGAAGGTGATATGTAATGGGATATGGAGAAAACACAACCTTATCTTTGCCAAATAGGAAAAATCATAGTAACTATCTCTCAAATCTGTTGTGAGCAGAGATATAGTACATATAAAATAATATCTGGTATTTGATAAACACCTGAATTTTGGGGAAAATAAGCAAAACAAAATGAAAAGATCAAAATAAATATTTTGGTGGGCTAACATGATAAATTCCACCAGAGAAGTACAGGCAGATTATTATGGGAATTCAGAGGCACAATTAGAGATCAGTGTTCACTGTGAGGATCCGTGTGACCACCTTTAATGTGGGACGCTTCCTCCTTATATTGTCAGCAATGTACTCTTCACCCCCATATTTTCCTTTGGTGATCTCTTGTCTCTTCCCAAGGCTTCTATTACCATGTATATATGACAGTACTGAATAAGCATCTGCCTCTTTGATTCCTCTCTCATGTGTATTTCAATGCTTAATGGAATACTTCAAAATGTATTGGGCTCCAACTGAGTTCATCATGCCTTTTCTATACCTTTCCCACAATCCTCTTTTCCCCTCTGTGTTCTTTACACCCTGTCATCTGTATCTCTCTGAACCTTCTTACACAATCAACAACCAAGTCTTGACCAACTTATCTCCTAGATGTTGCCCTTTTCCTTTCTTCTTTACCCACTTAAGCTGCTTGAGGACCAACCATCTCTAATATACATCATGTGATTTCTCTGCCTTCAGCTTTGCTCCATCACACCACTGTATTCACAGCAGCCAAAATGTTCTCCCCCACTCGCCTTTGGAAGTAAACATCTGGTCAGTTGACTCTGCTGTTGCAAGAATATTGATTCCCTATTTTTATCAAGTGAGCATAGTCTCCTGGGAATAGCTTAGAACACCCAAACCATATCAACTCTCTGGAATTCTAGCTTTTTCTCTTGCCACTTTTTCTCTTTACTGCAGCCATACTGAACATCTGTCCATTTTGCTCATGCATAATGACTCATCTCTGGAACTTGCCACATGCTATTCCATCTGCTTGACATAGTTTTTCTTTCTGCCCACCTGTGAGATTATAATTTATAATAAGAAATATATATTTGGTCTTTGTCGCTAGCTCCTGACTCACAGCTCCCAAAAGCCTCAGAAAATCCTGAGCTATAAGAGCAACGGGAATATCTTTTGTCGTAATATTTGGTCTCTTTTCCTCAGTTCCTGAAAATCACTTCATAGCCATAAATGGTAAAATGGGTTTCTTCCTATTCATGACAAGCACCTTTCCACCATAGCTGGCTTTACGTTAACAAGGAGACTTTTGGAAAATGCCTAAGCACCTTCTTACCAGAAGAACCATCATGTGATTAGAGGTTTGAAACTTTCAGTCTCATCACCCTGACCTCCTGGGAGGGAAGAAGAGCTGAGATTGAGTTCAATCACCAATCGCCCATGATTTAACACTCATGCCTATGTAATGAAACATCCATAAAAACCCAAAAGGGCCAAGTTCAGAGAGCTTCTGCGTTGGTGCACACATGGAGATTGAGGGAGAGTGGCATGCTCAGAAAGCATGGAAGTTCCACCCTTTCCCCATACTGTGCCCTATATATCTCTTCCATCTAGCTGATTCATAGTTATATCTTTTTATAATAAAGCAATAACGTAGTGAGAAAATTGGTTTCCTGAGTTCTTTAAGCTTCTTTAGGAAATCAATTAAATCCAAGGAAGGAGTCTGTTGGAACCTCCAACCTATGGATAGTCAGTCAGAAGCAGATGTGACAACCTGGGTTTTTGATTGGCATCTGAAGTGGATGGCAGTCTTGTGGGACTAAGCCCTTAACCTAAAGAATCTGATGATATCTCTGGATAGATAGTATCAGAATTTAGTTGAATTGTAGGACAGCCAGTTGGTGTTGGAGAATTGCTTGTTGTTATGGGGAAAAAACCCCTCCTTACACACACACATACATACACAGACACACAGACACACACACACGTGTTGGAATTCAGTGTTCAGAACCCTTACCTCTCATATCTTCAAGTAAAGAGAGAAGAAATCCAGCTCATTCTTACCTGTTTTTCAGAGCTGTCTTTACAATTTCTTCCAGGAATGACTGTGATCCACTACCACTCCCTGACTCTTGTATCTGTCAGTGCTCCAACTTTACCCTTCTGTGTCCATTGATCAAACAAGTTTGTGGTTACTTTACTTTTCAAATTAATGATTATCTACTTCCACTTAATGGTAAGAACCATAAGACTATGTTTGGGTTATAATATTTTTCATCTTTTTGTCCTCAGCAATTAGTCTGGTATAATAAGACATTGATTATATTTTCTATTTTTTATGTTTATTAATTTTTCCAAGAGACATAGAGACAGAGTGTGAGCAGGTAGAGACACAGACAGAGGGAGACAAAGAATCCAAACAGGCACTTAACCGACTGAGCCACCCAGGCACCCCAATTATATTTTCAGTACTTATGGGTGGCTTTAATAATTGTTATTTGAGGGGCACCTGGGTGGCTCAGTTGGTTAAGTGTCTGACTTCGGCTCAGGTCATGATCTCATGGTTTGTGGGTTCGAGCCTCACATCGGGCTCTGCACTGACATCTAGCTCAGAACCTGGAGCCTGCTTCAGATTCTGTGTCTCCCTCTCTCTCTGACCCTCCCCTACTCATACTTCTCTCTCTCAGAAATAAATAAAAACATTAAAAAAAATTTTTTAAATAATTGTTTTTTGAACTGAGCCTTGCAAAACTGAAGATTATTAAAATTAAAGCTAAGGGGTAGATAATGGCATTCTCCCATGAGAGTAAGATGCAGACAAAGTCTTGGATGCAGGAGCATACAGATAGAGTTTGGTGTGGCCACCTGTGGATCCTCTGAAGGGAGGAAATGACAGTTGCTTTCCTACTGTCACAAATGTATTCTCTTGTACAGGAAAGAGGCTCAATCTCAGAGTTATTCTTTCAGACAAAACAACATCCATATTTCTAGGGAAGAGCTTCGTGTTCAGCTTCTGGTGTTTGGGATTTGCCCTGAGGAGGAGGCCCAGTAGCAGTTGTATATCCCTGGGAATCCGCCTAGCAGCTACCCTTTCCTCCTTGACCCGCTTGCACAGTTTCCTTCCTCCTCTTTCGGCTCAGGCTTCCCTCCGGCTGCCCCCGTCACTCTACACATAGACTGTTTCCGGCTACCATGGAAAACAAGTACCTGGCAGGTACTACTTCGTGGCTCTCAACTTCCCCCAGCGGCTGAGTGTGATCAGCTCTGCAACAGTATGTGGGGGTCTCTTTTTGGGGTATTCTGTTGGTATATGTGCTGCCGAAGCGAGCACATGGGGTATTCTGTTGGGACAGCAGCTGAAAACTCACCAGTTTGGAGAAATTCATATTGAAAGGGGGAGAATGGTCAATGCAGCTCAGGGGGCAGCTATGTTCTTTGATCTCCCCTTCTCCCTTCTCCAGTATGAAAGTTCAAAGGAAATGCATTTTACGTGATTTATTGTTGTAGAGGAAATTGTCTTTTGTTTCCAAACAACCAATGTTAGTGATTTGTTAAACAAGTCCCCTGCACCACATCCTTTAAACATATAGAATGCTCCTTTCCAGAGCTTAACTACATGGTGGATTCTCCTGATTTCAAAGTTGTAGTAGGAATAGGAGAACATGAGTAATGAAACATCCTTTGGGCTACACATATTTACTGAGTCGGTATCCTGGTTTCAGTATCTAGTGAGAGCAGGGCTCTGTCTATAGTAGACATCAGGGAACAATTTTATTGAGAAACCTGAGAATGCTTTTCATAATATAAACATTGAAATTGAGCTGTCTTTTGTGATAGAAATCACCAATCATTCTCCAAATTCCTACTATTTCTTCTTAAGAATTTGTGATTCATATACTTTTTTTGATATTATTTACATTAAAGATTATTCCAAATCATGTGGTTTTAATTTATTGTGTGGCATTCCAGAGCTGAATGAATAATCTGTGTTCTCTTTTATGACCATATTGGAATGAATCATATGCCTTTTGAGAATTCACTGTAATTCTTATAGATCATTCTACTCGTTTAGTTGATCCTCGTACTCTTCATACTTAGGCCATTCACCTAATTTTCTCTGGCATAACCATAGTACTGGGGAATGTGATAAGGCCATGACCCTTTTCTTCTCATTGCTTGAGAGAGGGAGGGAGGGAGGGAGAGAGGGAGAGAGAGAGAGAGAGAGAGAGAGAGAGAAAGTTGCCGAAAGCTTAAAAAAACCCTGATTCCCCATTTCTCCTGTTGTGTGTGTGTGTGTGTTCACCCTTTCCTCTTATTGAAAACTCTTCTATTGTCCTTGTTTACTACCACCCTCCCATTCTCCTACCACAGAACATGCCAGTTCTGATCATTTTGCAAGAAGTCTGAGGACAGCCAAGTTTCTGTTTCCACTAGTGCCTTGCTGATGATCTTAAGCCTAATCTTGTGGCCTCTCAAATCTTGCTATTGCCACCTGCACAGGGGACCTGATAAGGATTTATAATAATTTATATAATTTCCATCATGTTTGCCTGAGGAACTTGTAAGGGTAGACTCAATGTATGCCCCTATTGCATGCAGTATCCTCATCTCCATATCCCTTGGAGTGGATAAGAACAAAAGCACATTGAACATACTGTGGCTTCTGTGTCCTCTGATGAGGTACGTATATACTCTAGCATGTCTCTCTTTCCTCTCCCAGTAGCTTTTGTCCAAAAGATTAATCAGTTATCAGGAAATTTTAGGAGTATACAGAAAAAACAGTGGGCTTGGGGATTAAATCTGGTTACTCTATCTTTTCATTTCATCCTACCCCCACATACCAGCTAGAGATCAAAACAGACATATGTTCTTGCCCATTACCTGGCCTGTAAAATTATGAGACATTTATAAGACATCACATCATAGTCACTCAAAAAATGCTGATCTCCAATAACTCAGGTTTTACAGTTCTACAGCAAAAAGATGTGTGTGTTGTACGGAAGCAACAGGAAGGGTATGTGGTGAGGTAAGGGATTCAAACCTAAAGGGATCTAAGTAAAGGGAAAAATTTTTTGATCTGTAACTCAGGATAGTGGCTCTTTTTAGTGAGGAGAGGAGGTTGTGATTGGCATGCCTGATGGCATGGACAGGCTTCTACAGTGGCTAGGAAAGCTGTTTCTTGACTTAGGTGGTAGCTCTAAGGGATTTTTACCCTTCCTGTGTTTTGTGATAAAAAAGGGTTTGAAAAATAGTAATAATTTTAAAAAATAGACTGGCAGGAAGTGTCTGAAGAGTTTTAATGACCATTAAAAGAATGAAACATCACAAAAACTAGGGAAAGAGTGAATATCAAAAAAGAGGGATATTTCACAGTGTAAAATGTTACAGACAGATCAGTACAGTAGACCCCTGTATGTAATAATGAAAGAAATCCTGGATGACACCCGCATCGATAGTTTCATTGAAGGAGTTGGGACTCTTAGTGAACATGAAATCAGAAATTATAGAAATTTCTTACAGAAATTTTGTGAAGAGGAAGATGGAGATTGTTTTCTGTTATCTAATTCAATAAATCTAAATTCTTGTTAAAATTTACTCTGCAGGATGCAGAGGTATAAATTTGACAATTTACATAGCTTCCTCAAATAACTATTAAGTCAGTCCCTTTATACGTTATCCAGCCTGTCCACTAAAATAAGTTTCAGATATCACTTCCTCTGAGAAACCTGTGAACAGTTCAGCATAAAATGGGCAGAGGAACTCACTGGCCCTACGGAAATGGAATCAGATTTCATTGAAAATATTAGTAAGTTAATATATGACATGGAATGTATCTCTCATGTATATTTTTCCTTCTATTTGATAAAATACTTTGGTCTTGGTCATATGCCTTTCTCATACTGAGTCCATGTAAAAACAGACCATGTAAGAAGTAAAAGAATAAGGGAATTTGAAAAATAAACTGCTCTAGGAAGCAGAGTACTAAAAAAAAAAAAAAACACAATAACAGTTTGGTCTTTACAATTGACTGAAATTGACTGATACACAGGAATTTTGTATTTGCTTATCTATTATTAGCCTTCATATTTGGATTTTTATATACTTTGATATTTGTCATTATTTCTTTCAATCTAATATTTCTAGCCTGGACATTTTCTTGAGCTCCAAACTTGTGTGTTCCATGATTAAGTAGATATTGTCACCTGGATACACTAAAGGACCATAAATGTTGCTCTTTTCTGTGTCTCTCACTGCCCCCAACATTGACAAAGTCACAATGATATTTGACATACTAATGGAATTAACATACAGCCAATAACACAGGCCAGATCTTTTCAAATCACTCTCACCTATTACTTTTCACTTTTCATCCAATCATTTACCATATCCTATTCCCCAAATATCTCTTACATCTAGCTGGGTTTTTTTTTTTCCATCCCAACTACCATCTTCCTGATTTGAATTTCTTTATCCCTGGGCCAATAAAATAGTTTCTCAATTACCTTTCTTGACTAGAGTTTCTACTTGCATCCAATTGAATTATCTTTCTAGAGTGCCAATATATTTATGCACAATACATTCCCCAACTCAAGAACAGATAGAATTTAAGTGTTAGACACTTCAGGATTTGATTCGTATCACTTTCTTTTTTGTTTTTGTTTTTTGTTTTGTTTTATTTTTAAGTTTATTTATTTATTTTGAGAGAGAGGGAGAGAAAGAAAGATTGAGAATGAGCTGTGGCAGGGCAGAGATAAAGGGGAACAGAGGATCCAAAGCAGGCTCTGCACTGTCAGCAGAGAGCCTGATGCAGGGCTCAAACTCATGAACTGAACCATAAGATCATCACTTAAGCCAAAGTTGGATGCTTAACCAACTGAGCTACCCAGGTGCCTCTCATTTCCTAATTGCCCTGCACTTTTCCTCACCAAGATTTTGTTCTAGTAATACCTAACTACTGTCAGTTTTCTGAACAGGTCATCTCAGGCCTCTGAGCTGCTGTATGTGCCACACATGCTGCTTGGATTGTCCTTCCCTCCTAGTTTACCTGTAATCATTATTTTCCATTTGAAGCCCAAGTCATCCCTCTAAATTTTTCTCATTTTTTGAAGGCAGTTTGGAGAATGTTGCTCTATATTTTAGTTATTTTGCACATATCTCATTTTGATTCCTTAAGTTCTGTTGCAGTCATTTCTAAAGTCTCTCTCTCTCTAGGTCTATCTCTGTCTCTTCTAGGAGACTGAAATTTCACTGTGGGAAGGACCAAATATGTTCACCATTTTATCCCCAACAGTTAGCCTAGTGAGTCCACAAAAATGTTTGCTGAATCACCAAATGAAGAAATGTGCTGGAAAATATGTGTGGGCAGGAAGGGTGAGTCATTCTGGATGAGGAGAAGCTTCACAGCAAAATGAAAAGCATTTCAAAAAGTTACTAAGTACCACTTCATTGAAAGGAGAAGTTCTACAATATTCTGTAGTACAAAACATGCCCTTTAGTAACAAGGCTGGAATCATAAGTAAAAGCACTCAGATTACCCCTTTTGGGTCACCGAGGAAACATCAGGGAATTTCCTGCCTTCATCTTGACTAATTAATAGAAAGAATATTTTATCTGGGTCTTCTTCACTTAGTGACCACTACCACATGGATTCTTTACAGTGACCACCGCCAGGCATGCCACCTGTATGAGCCCTATTGAAAAGAATAAGTGAATAAACTTTTTATGTGTGACTTGAATACCTCTAGTGTCCAATTTAGTCTGTAGTATTGCTGAGCCAATCAGCTGAGCCATAAGACAGCTGCAAATCTGGATAATGCACAAAATGCTCAATTTATTGGCCATATGTAGACACAGGCTTCATGATGAATAAGCAAGACTAAACCAATCCTTTTCTTATATGAAGAATGCCCATGCATGTTGATGAGCCATAAGATCCATCCTCTGCTGAGTCAGGGAAGCAGAAAAGGAAGCCCCCCCAAAATCCATCTTTTACAAAAAGAAAGCCTACAGACTTCCTCTAAGTTTCACTTGCCTAGAGGTTTAATTTATTCATACCTGTTAAGGACACAAAAGCCATTCAGTCTATTGACTTCTAGAATCAGTAAATTTATTACTAAAGATTTGTACATGGAAAATGTGGTCAATGGAGACAATTCACTACTGCAGAAGGTCAATTGGACACATTAATGGCCAATTCTCTAAAGCATAAAGGATCATTTTAGGGCTAGCATTACTATTTGTAGTTAAATAGACAGGTAAATGTTAAAAGGGCAAACAAATTTCATTCCCCTAGGCATTAGCTAATGGCCAGAGAGACCAGGAAGTCAGCGTGCATTTCCTACTCATCTTTCCCAAGCACTTTGACTCCTGTTCTAGGGAATTAACAGTTATTTCTTGGTGCCCTCTAGCACTCTTTGGTCTAGGCGGCCTTAGTCCTTGACTGACCCAATGAATGCCAGGCATGCTGCGAACAGCTGTGCTCCAGTCATGCCGTGACCAGGAGGAGAGTCTTCCTCTGCAGATTCTAGGCAGATTTCAAAATGCAAAAATTACATATTTCATGTCCTTTTAACTTTAATTCTTCCTTCCTCTTTTCCTGTTCCTGTCAAGGATCCTAGAATTTCATGGTGCCCCTCTCCATTGTCATTGTCATTTGACAGAGTGACTCTGTCACTTCACTACTGAAGTTTGTCAAAGGTGGTCCCCCCAAAGTAGCACCATGAGCATGTGAATCTTTGCATTTCTCCATCAACTCCACCCTGCCCTTTGGGCTATTGCCTATGGAACTTTTGGTCAGTGATAATTATTCTGACAAAATGTATCAGAGAAATGTGTGTAGAAAGGCCTCTGATTATTTTAATCTGAGGAAGAAATATTTGTGGACATTTGAGGTGGCATGGCAGGATATAAGTGTATTTTGGCAAAAGGGACTTTTGGAGACTGCAAATCATACCACTTCTATGACTGAGGTAATTTGGGCCTAAAATTTGCCATTGCAAGAGAACAAAACAAAACTTAATGCCATAGATTTTTTTTCTAACATATCTCCATTCTTACTTTCTCTGGAAAGTGTTCCCTGGATATTTCAGCTCACAGTGATCCTGCCCTAGAGATTGTAAAGAGAAGTAAATGGTAAATAACATACCCCTCATATTGGAAAGAGGCTCTCATGTGTCATTGGACCTGAGGATTTATGATACATTTGCTCACATACAAAGTTTTCCATCCATTGGTCACTCAGAATATTTTTCATATATATAACTCCTCATAACTAGGAGC